>NW_005054582.1:101174-102523 GCF_000277835.1 Geospiza fortis
TATGACGTGCCCCCCGCCCGCCACTACCCCCCATCCCCACCCCTGCGCAGGAAGGACCGCTGAGGGACACGGAGGGACCAGCCACGAGGGGACAGAGGGTCCCTGCGGGGACTGGGGTACCCTGGCACTGCTGCTGCTTCCCAGTGGGTGGCGAATAAAGGGTGTTCGGTGTGGATTTGGTGTTTGATGTTTGATGTTCCGCACTGTCTGTGCCAGGGAACCATGCAGCTCTGGGAGGAAGGGGGAGACTGGTGGGGTCCCCAGGTTTGCTCTGGGTTCCCCCCAGCTCCCTCCAGGGTGTGCAGGAGGTGGGAACACGAAAGCTTTTGGGTCCTACTCCAAGTGTGGCAGTGCCCATGGAACAGGACAAGGCTGATGGAGCCCACGGTGTGCCAGCAGTCAGAGTGGGCTCACCTGTGGGCCTGCATGACACCCAGGCAAAGGAGAAGCCCTGAAGTGCCCCAGGAGGAAGAAGGAGCCATCTGGCCTGCAGAAAGGCTGGCAGAGCCCCCAGAGCTCTGCTGATGGAGCCCACTGAGCATTCTGGGGGGAGCAGGTGCTCCTGTGGGCTGGGCAGAGCGTGGGGAGGACTGCAGCTGACTCAGAATAGGGCAGGAGCTTGTGTGGATGTGGACAAAGCCCAGCAGAAGCCATGGTGCTCCTGGGAGGGAGCAGGGTCCGCTCTGCTCTGTGGAAACTCCATCAGATCCCACTGTGGCCACTGGGAAGGAGCAGGGGTCTGTGTGATGCCATGGAAAGTTCTGGGCACCTTGGGAGGGAGCAGGGATCCCAGAAAGTCCAACAAAGCCTGTCCCACACCCTGGGAAGGAGAACAATCCCTGCACAGCCCAGCTGGGCCTGCCATGGAGCAGCAGTGGGAGCAGGGACCTGCATTGTCCCACACCCAACAGGGTTCATCGGGAACTGGAGTGACAGGACAAGGAGGAAAGGCTTCCAGCTGAGAGAGAGCAGGGTTAGGTTAGAAATTCTTCCCTGGGAGGGTGGGGAAGTTTGCCACAGGTTTCCCAGAGCAGCTGTGGCTGCCCCTGGATCCCTGGAAGTGCCCAAGGCCAGGCTGGACAGGGTTTGGAGCAACCTGGGATGGCAGAAAATGTCCCTGCCATGGCAGGGGATGGAATGAGATGAGCTTTAAAGTCCCTTCCATCCCATGATTCCATGATTCTGTGACTCTACCTTCAGAATGACTTTGGCCCTGGGGTTTGAAGCAGGTTTCTCTGCCAGAAGCGCAATAATGAGACACCAAAGGCTCGGGGAAATTCAGCTTGGCAAGTACAAGCTGTGAGCAGCAGGACTCGGTGTGCTCCTGGAGAATGAAACTCGTGGTTCAG
>NW_005054582.1:102533-109555 GCF_000277835.1 Geospiza fortis
TGAAGATGACACTGCAGAATGCACCAGAGGCAGAAACATGATTAAAGGAACAAGGGATGTGTGAATATTAAATTCACCAGTGGGGAATGCTGTGTCCACAACGCTGCTGCTTCCATGGAAGGAGCCTAAGCCAAGGTGAACAAAATTGCTGAGAAAACCTTGGTTTGGTGGATGGAGTCCTGAAACATGAGTGAAACTTGCAAATGACAAAAGGAAAAGGAAAGGGAAAAAGGAAAGGGGAAAGGGGAGGAAAGGGGAGGAAAGGGGAGGAAAGGGGAGGAAAGGGGAGGAAAGGGGAGGAAAGGGGAGGAAAGGAAAGGAAAGGAAAGGAAAGGAAAGGAGAAAGGAAAGGAAAAGGAAAAGGAAAGGAAAAGGGAAGGAAAAGGGAAGGTAAAAGAAGTATTGTCCTCGTGTTGCGGCCTCTGGGGCTCCCAGGGTGGGGAAATGGCTGATGCAAATAGAAGTGATGTTGTCAGTAGGATTTATATTTTTTCTATTCGTAAGGATCTGCGTTGCTGTTATTCATTGTAGAATTCCTCATTCGCTCTCTTCTATCTCATCTCTTCCTTCTGTTCACGACGCAGCAATCACCGAGCTGGAAGAACTCCCGGGAAGGAGATTGAAAGGCTCGGAGCCACGGGGGGGTGGTGTTGTCCCAGAGCAGGTTCTTTCACCCAGCGTGCGAGGCCGAGCCCTACACAGGGCGAGGTATTTGATTTATTTACTGCTCTATGCAGAGAGCAGGGCTGGGCAGCCTGGCTGGAGACAACAGAGAGGGACTGGGAGGTGAAATGTGAGTGCCTCAAACATTCGGCACTGGGGAGGGCAGGAGGGGCTTCCCTGGGGCCGGGTCTGCATCTCTGCCCGAGGGAAAGGGAGAGCCCGTGGGTGTGGTGGTGAAAGCTCAGATCTGCCCCGCCACACCTCGGGGACTTTGAAAGACTCAGTTCGGGGGGAAAGGGTGATCCCAGCAGCGGAGCACAGCCAGGAGAGTGAGCACACCACGGGATCCAAGGGCGGGCACAGTTTTCTTTCTTTTCTTTTCTTTTCTTTTCTTTTCTTTTCTTTTCTTTTCTTTTCTTTTCTTTTCTTTTCTTCTCTTCTCTTCTCTCTTCCTCCTTTCTTCCTTCCTTTCTCCCTTTCTCTCTTTTCTTTCTCTCTTTCTCTCTCTTTCTTTCCTCTCTTTCTTCTCTTTCTCTCTCTCCCTCCCTCCCTTCCCTTTCCTTTCCTTTCCTTTCCTTTCCTTTCCTTTCCTTTCCTTTCCTTTCCTTTCCTTTCCTTTCCTTTCCTTGTTTCACTCAGTGCCAAATCCAAGCCATTTCACTTGTTGCCAATAACTACTGTTCTCTTTGCAAAGACTCTGGATAACCATTATGATCCCTCTCATTACCGCACAGAGATGGAAAACAACCTCCTCCCTTTTCCCCTGGATGGGAGTGGGGTGGGCAGGGATTGCCAGACATGGGAGGGGGCTGCACAAGCAGCTGAGAGCTTCTGCTCCCCCAGCTGTGACTGAGAGACAATTTCCAGCACCTGGATTTGCCAAATGCATGAAAAAAGTGCCCATGCCCCTCATCAGCCACCCTGTGTGCCTGCCCATGCAGTCCAGGCTCCTCTGCCAGGTGGTCATGGGTGATGTGTGGGACCCCTCCCCTGACCTTTTGGGGGGCACAGTGATGCCTGGGGATTCCAGCTCTGCTGCCACCACCCCCTCCATCCCTGCAGCTGGTGCAAGGAGAAGATCCCAGGGGACTCCAGCTCCAGGTGAACAGCTCCATACACAGCCCCAGCCAGGAATTCAGGGCCAGCATCCTCTACTAGGTGTGTGCCTGGGCGCCCTGGGGGTGCCTGTGCCTGTGCCCAGGAGCAGGGGGGGATCAGATGTGAGCGACTATTCACTTTGACTGTGTCAAAGGCTATTAACCCAAAATTAACCTTTCCAAAAGCAGCAGGTGCTCCACCTCCTTCATCCAGTGCAGCAGAGACCCCACCTTCAGCATCACATCCCCAGACCCCACTTCACACCGTGCACAGGGGGGGGTTGAAACATTTATTCCCAAATACCTTCATCCCGCATATCCCTGCTCCTCCTCATCCTCGCTGCTCTCCCGAGCGAGGTCGGGGTCTGCAGGCCCACAGGCGAGGCAGGTGGCCCCCATCACCCTCCAGCAGGACTCGCAGTACAGGGCAAAGCAGTCGGGGTTGGGGCAGGGCTGGTGCTGGGGGGTCTCGGGGGTCCCACACAAGGTGCATTTCAGGCGCAGGAAGCGGCGCAGCCGGGGCCAGCGCCGGCGGCACCACCGCATCACCACCATCCCCTGCAGCGAGGACAGGCCCGTGCGGGGTCAGGGGGACAGTGGCAACCCCACCTGGCAGTCCCGTGTCCCTGTCCCCACTCACCAGCTCGGGCGGCAGCCGGGCTTGCCGGGCCACGCGCCCGCGCTGCAGGTGCAGGAAATGCTTCCTCTGCCGCAGCAGTTTGTTGTACAGGAACAGCACTCGAGCCTTCTCCCTCTGTGCCAGCACAGACCCTGAGGGTCAGCAAAACCCCCCCCAGAGCCACCCCCAGGCTGTGCCCAGCCCTCGGGTTGCTCACCTTGGGGAAGAAGTGTTGCGGTGTGATTTCATGGTTTACCTCAGAACCCCGGGCTGCTCCCCTGATAATTCCCTCCCAGGTGTCAGTCACCTCTCCTTTCCCCACCCTGAACCCTGCTGAGTACTCTCTGTCAGCCCTGGAATTCCAGAAGGAATCGAGTGATTGGCAGGTTCAAACCCCTGGGGGGCATTGGGCCATCCAGGTGTCCTTTGTCCCTTTGTCCCTCCCCTCCTGTCCCTGCTTGGTGGCTCCCGACCCCTTCCCTGCCCTCTCCCCGGGGTTCAAAGGAGCAGCAACCACGGGCTCAGGGAGTTCTGTTGGAGCTGGTGCTGCATTCAGAGGCCTGTGGGCCAGAATAAAGCTCTGGATCCAAACCCTCCATCAGAACCGACTCCTTTCCTTCACCATCACTTAAAGCTTCTCTGGCAGAGATAAACCTGAGGAGCAGACCCTGTTATGGGGGGAAGCTCCATCCCAGCACCATGGGAGCTCCTGCAGGCCTGGACTTGTCTCCACATGCCCAGCTGCAACATCCAGCTGGCCAAAAATGTCTCTGAAACACCACAGTTGCCACTTTTTGGTTCAGATGCAGGGGCCAGGCAAGCCAAGGCATGTCCCTATTGGCTATATTGGTAATACCAATATTTTGGCACCCAAACGTGTGGCTGGTCCACCAACAAAGACCATGAGGGTCAGCAAAACCCCGTCCAGAGCCACCCCCAGGCTGTGCCCAGCCCTCGGGCTGCTCACCTTGGGGAAGTAGAAGGCGGCGATGGCGCGGCGCAGGCGGAACGGGTACACCTGGGCCAGGCAGAGCAGGGCCAGCAAGACCAGGGGCAGGCAGGTGTTCAGGTACTGCTGCCTTGTCATCGCCGTGGGCCGTGGCAGGCAGACTGGGGACAGGGCACCGCTGTGAGTCCCCCGTGGCAGCCCCTGGACACTTGTGGGGCTGGCTGGGGGGGCTTACCCAGGTTGGAGGTCTCCACTTCAGACTCGAAGGAGGTGTTGAGGGCGCCGATGGTGCCCCGCAGCAGCTGTGCCATCAGGGATGTGCCCATCACGTTCACAGACAAGTGGTGGCTGGCTGTGGGATGGGAGGATAGGGAGGCTGAGGAAGGGCTGGGAGGGCTGAGGGGGTCCCCGCATTGCTGAGGGGCATGGTGGGACCACGGGCTGGCCCTCCAGGGCCGTGAGCTCACCTTGGTAGGAATATTCGATGAAGGAATGATTCTGGATGACGAAGAGAATGGTGAAGATGAAGTGGTCCAGGCCACAGACAAAGAGGAGGAAGAGCAGGAGTGGGATGCACCTGATCAGCTCCATCACCTGCAGGGAGCAGGGGAGCTGTCACAGCCTGCTGTCCCCAGCTCTGGCCCCCCTGATTATCCCCAGCCCCTCACCATGTGCTGCCGCTCAGGCCGCTGCAAGGCCGGCTTGCACGGGAAGATGAAAGACGGGACCTCCTCCTTGAGCAGGGGCAGCAACGTCTGCTTGTTCTGGGTGAGGGGCAGGGGGTCTCTCAGTGTAGCCTCTGGGACACCCCACTGGTGGTGACAGGGCTGCCCTGCACCGCTTTCCCCCTGCCCAACCTGCTCTCTACGCCGGGCATCGATTTGGCGGAAATAGGTGGTGATGTAGCAGTTGTCAAAGCCGATTTTGTGACAGTACTGATAGGTGTAGCGGAAAGCCCTGGTGAGAGAGGATAGGTCTGGGGTGAAGAAGGCGCTGGGTGCAGCCCCCAGGACCCCTCCCTTGTCTTCATGTCCCCCCCTAGACCTGCTGCCAAAGAAGGTCCCCACCCCTCTGTGCCCTGCAGCTGGCACAGGGGTGTCACCCCCAGCCCCTGTGCCAGCTGTGACCATCCCAGGGGTGTCACCCCCACCCGCTGTGCCCCTGACCGTGCCAAGGCTCACGAGAAGAAGACGAAGAGGAAGGTGAAGGACAGCAGCAGGCGGAAGAAGGAGACGGCCAGGCCCAGGCGGGCGCCTTCCTGCCGCAGCTGCGAGGTCACGTCCTCCCGCATCTGCGCCGCTACCTCGGTGCCCACCAGCATCTCGTGGTGCTCCTCCTGTGGCAGAGGGGCCATGGGGCAGGGCAGGGCCATGGGCACAGGGGACAGGCACCCACAGGGTGCCCAGGCACTCACCTGGTAGGCAACACTGGCGCTGAACTCCTGGCTGAGGCTGTTGACGGAGCCGTTCACCCGGTCGTACATGTGCCCGAAGTTGCCATCCACGGGGATCCTCTCCTTACACCAGTGCCTCATGACTGCACAGGTGGCACAGGGACAGTGCTGGCTGTGGCTGCCATGCCAGGGGACAGAACTGGATCTGCCCCTCCAAGGGAGCACGGGGTCAGGGTCACTTACATTTGACTGTGTGGCAGAGGAACCCAAACTGCATGGGCAGGCAGATGAGGTGTCTGAAGAGGGGCAACTTCACTCGTTTCATGCATTTCTTGTACATTTTCTGAAAGTGGCTTGTACAGCGCAGCAGACCCGTCTGGATCACAGCTGGGGGGCAGGAGGAGCCCTCAGCTGCCTGTGCAGCCCACTGATCCAGCCCCCAACCCTGTGGGGACAGCAGTGGGATCCGGGGCAGCCCCCTCCCCACGTGCTGCCAGTCCCTGCCCACCCCGCTCACTTTCACAGCGAAGTTTGGTCTTTGTCTCATAGAGCTGCTGGGTGCTGGACTCTTTGCCCGTCTCTGGGCGTTGCTTCAGGTCATAGCCATCCTCGCTGGCCACCTGCTCGTTCAGCTGCATGAAGGCTTCGGAGACGTTGTGTGTCTCAGCGTTGAGCATCTCCGCACTCTTCTACCAGGGCACACACACACACAGACACAGGCAGAGGCTTGGTCCTGCTCCCCCAGCCCCCCAGCACCCCTGCCCAGAGCCCTCCTCACCACCAGCTCATCCATGACTTGGCGCAGGGGGGCTGTAGATGCATGCCAGAGGAGTCCCGTGTGGTTGACCTGGAGCTCCACCACGCACTCCATCGAGCGCTTCGTCTCCATCAGGTTGTACCAGAGGTTGGCCCCGGGTCCTGGTGGCAGCAGGGGTGGCTCAGAGCCCACCAGCTCCCAGGAGCCCACTGAGGGACACAGGGATATGGAGGAGACCCTACCATTGTAGACGGCAGCGAAGACAAAGGAGAGAACGTAGAGCCGACCCTCCTTGCCCAGGAACTTGGGCACCATGAGCAGGTTGGCACAGCGGAAATGGGGGGACGTGGCCCAGCCCAGGGCAGTCACCCCTGTGCAGAGCAGAGAGCTGAGCCCATGGTCCCACAGAGAACCCCCTTCTCTGGGGGTGCTGATGGTTCTCAGATGGGTCCCCATGCCCTCAGTCCCCTCCGTGCCCCATCCTCACCTATCAGCCACCAGCTAAGCTTCACCTTCAGCTTGTCTGAGATGTCCAGAGGCATGACGAGGAAGTGGCAGAGCCCTGGAACACCCAACAATGTTCCTCATTCTTCCTAATGTTCCTTATGTTCCAATTCTTCCATTCTTCCAATGTGCCTAATTCTTCTTCAAAGACTTAAAAACTTACCAACAATTTGCCAATAGTTGGTAACACAAATCTTATCTCCAGCTCAAAAGAGACACGCACAAACAATAATCACACATTACATAGATAATCTACTCATTACAGCACCAACACGCACAAAAATACAAAAGACTCGTGACAGCATAATTACAGAACTTCAAAACACAAGATTAGAAGGCTCTACATCAAAAGTCAAAAAAATCTCACCATAGAAATACTTAAAATTAAAAAATCACAAAACAAACAATTAAGCCACAAAATATAAAACTCAAAACCAATGTCAACAATTTACAGGATTTAAAAGAAATCAATTAGATCAGGCCAATTTTAGAGATCACCAATGACAAACTTACACCACTTTTCAACTTCAAATTAAGAAGAGACTGTAACATCAAGTCTCCCAGAACCCTCACACCTAAAGGCCAAAAAGCCCTTAAGAAAATTACTAAAGCCCTTCAGCAAAACCAAGCACATCATTGTGCAATGCCACAACATGTACAAAATGTACAAAATGTACAAAAAAATTTTTTTATGTACAAAATCACAAATGGGATGGGGCTGCTGTGGAATGCATCTTGAGCTGTTTATTTTCCTGCATCACTCTCATTACACGGTTATGACAATGGGAAGATGCCAGCAGCTCACATCCCAGGCAGCAGACCAAGAACTTAATGCTACAACTCACTTTAAAAGTTTTTTGACCAATCACACAAAGTAAAAGCATATTGACAGTAGTTCTATCCAACCACTATAAGCACATGTACCTTTGGTTAAAACAATGCTTGCTTATTTCAAATACAATACCTGCTTGTAAGACTTAAAACCACAATGCACAGAGCTCCATTATTAAGCTTAGAACTTCCTAATATCTCACTAGATA
>NW_005054582.1:110126-110874 GCF_000277835.1 Geospiza fortis
AGATATAGATATAGATATAGATATAGATATAGATATATACAGATATAGATATGGAGATAGATGGATAGATAGATAGATACAGATAGATATAGATATAGATGATATAGATATAGATATAGATAGATAGATATAGATAGATATAGATAGATATAGATAGATATAGCTAGATATAGCTAGATTAGATAGATTAGATAGATAGATGTATAATCTATATAATATAGAAAATTCATAGCAGTTTTGCTGTCTCTAAGACCTGCCTTTTGCAGCTTCCCCAAACCCTGTGACCTTAGGGATTCCCCTACTCACCGAGGCCGAGGAACATCCCGAAGCCGGCTCCCAGGAAGGCTTTCCTGCAGCGGTACTGGTCGGGCCGGCTCCAGAGGAAGCGGATGCACGGGCCGGGCAGGACCGAGAGCATCACTCGCTTCAGGGCTGGGAGGGGACACGGGTGGCAGCCCTGCCCTGCCACTGCCCTGCCGGGGACACGAGAGGTGGCGGAGCTCACTCGTGTTGGGAGGTTTCTGAGCACGGGATTCTGCTCCAGAATTGATGCCCGGGGGATGCTCCGATGGAGAGGGAACGGGCTCGGGTGTCTCTAACACCACCACCTCCTGCAGCTCTCTGTCACTGCTCGCAGATTCATCCTCGGAGTCAAAGTCAGGTCTGCAGGTGGGGAGAGGAGTGTTGGGGAGCAGCAGTCCCAGTGCGTGGGAAATGGATTTATAGAAAATGTTATAAAAAATTATAT
>NW_005054582.1:110920-120471 GCF_000277835.1 Geospiza fortis
ATATATATGTATATGTATATCTATTCTATTCTATTCTATTCTATTCTATTCTATTCTATTATTCTATAATTATAGAAAAAAATTTAATATAGAATACATACATACATATACATACATACATACATATATAAAACATAACTATTTAAAAATATTTATAGTATATATATGTATGCATAATATATATAATATAGAAAAATTATAATATAGAAATAAAATACAGAAAATTTTATAGAGAATTTATAATATAGAAAAAATTTAATAGAGAATGTATATCTATGTATATATAAAATATATCAAAAATTCAAAATATAGACATAGAATATAGAAAATTCTGTAGAAAATTTATAATCTAGGAAAAAATTGAATATAGAATATATATATAATATAGAAAATTTATCATCTCGAAATATAGGAAATTTTATTAAAATATTACATAGAAAAAATTTAATATAGAATATCTATATAATACAGAAAATTTATAATGTAGAAATAGAATAGAGGAAATTTTACAGAAAAATTAATATAGAAAAAATCTATAATATATAAAATGTATATAAATACATCATATAGAAATTTTATGATATAGAAATATAGAAAATTTTATTTAAATTTTTAATATAGAAGATATATGTATATGTGTATATATATAATATAGAATATTTACAATATAGAAATAGAATATATAAAATTTTATCAAGAAATTTTATAGAAAATTATGTACAGAAAAAATTTAACTTTTTTAAATTATAGAACATTTTATAGACATTTATAGAAAATCTACAGAAAATTTTTAATAGACAATTTAATAGAAATTTATAGAAAATTTATAAAATTTTCTACATATAGAATTTTTTAACATTTATTTTAAATACTGAAAATTCATAAAGTTTGACAGAACTTTAGAATTTACAGAAAATATTTAAAGTTAAAATTTGTAGAAAATTTTAAAAGCTTGACAGTAGGTTCACATGGTGTGTATTTGTATGTAAATTTTGAGACAAGAAATGTTGATGTAGAAATATTATAGGACAGACTGTTGAGAGAGAAATGGAACATAGATTGTTGAACTGGAAACAAGTTTTAATTGATGGCTTTACAAATAAGACTAGATACTTTAGAGAAATAAAACAATGAATGATGCATTGTAGTAGGACCCATGAGGGGTAATTTTAGATCATTAATTTTAAGTTATTTATAGTATGGTGTGGTTAAAGCTATTGACTAAGAAATGCTTATAGCATATTGTAATTCTGATTGTGATAGCATGAATTATAACATCTGTATGGTCTCACCCTTCTCATGAGACTGAAAATAAAATAAAAGTTTTTGAAACACCTCTCAGTTGCCCCATCTCTAAGTCTGAAAAAAGTATAATCCAACACCAGTGCTGGAAGGGAAGGAGGACACTGCCATCCCCACAGGCAGCCTGTCATCATCATATTTTCTGGAAAAATCCCTTTGCTAGGATTCCTCTCCTAGGAAGATGAGAAGCCTCGGGGAAAAAAGGAAAACAATATCATCTCATTTGCTTCTCCTGTGTTTTGCTGCTTTGGAATGAGATTGTTTATCCGACAGGTGATTTTTCATGTGAATTGTTTTGACTTAATGACCAATCACCGTCAAGCTGTGTCGGGACTCTGGAAGGAGTCATGAGTTTTCTTTAGCATCTTTTAGCTTTCTGTCTGTATCCTTTCTCTATTCTTTAGTATAGTTTAGTTTAGCATTATTTAATATAATATAGTATCATATAATAATAAATTAGCCTTCTAAGGACATGGAGTCAGATTCATCATTCCTCCCTTCATCAGGGGAGGAAAATACCCAGAAAATACTCAGAAAATACCACAGCAGCCCTCACCTTGAGAGCAGCGCCTCGCTCTCCTCCTCCTCCTCCAGCTGCTCCTGCAGCCTCCTGGATGTTCTGGAGGGGAACCTCCAGCTCCTGATGATGTCCTTGATGCGCTGCAGCAGCAACTGCCCTCGCTCCTTGCCCCGCAGCACCCATGCAGTGCCCTGCTCCTCTGTCTCCTCCTCACTCCAGCCCCTGCAGGGCACAGAGGGCAGGGCTGAGCTGTAGCCGCCCCACCCCCCCCCTCTGCAGCCCCCCAGGCTCGGGTGGGCTCCCAGCACCCCTCTGCTCACAGCTCCTCATCCCCAGAGTCCGGGTAGCTCAGGGGGGCCATGCAGACAGAGCAGATGTTGTTCAGGGTTTTGTAGCAGTCGCTGCAATACAGCCCTGTGGAAAAGGGGGACGTCAGGGTGGAATTTTCTGGGGAGGGGGTCCCCAGGCTGTGGGGGTTCCTACCTTTGCAGTTGGGTGTGATGCAGGCAGTGAAATCCGGCCGCTCTGCCATCCCACAGGTCAGGCAGTGTTTGCGCTGGATGCCCGCACGGCGAGCGAGGCGAGCTAGGAGAGGGAACCTGCAAGCACACGGGGCAGTGCCACCCCAGAGGTCCTTGCCACAAACCCCCGGGGGTGATGCTGCCCCTTCTTCATCTCCTGGAAGAGCTTACCTGGAGATGAGGATAAGGAAGAGCTTGCTCTTCCCGCTATCGCCCAAGCGCTGCGTGCCCCCTCGGCCCAGGGCAAACACCGCCCATTCCCGCCGTGCTCGGATGATGTTGTGGAGGTAGGCCAGGCGCTCCTGGCATGGAGGGGATGGGGTGAGGGCAGCTGGTGGCTCAGGGAGTGTAGAGGGACACACACAGGGGGTTTCTCACCAGCTCACGGGATGGGAAGTAGCAGGCACACACTGCCCGGCGCAGGCGTGCCATGTAGGAACCGAAGACGGCGATGAAGAGCCAGATACCGTACAGGATTCCTGGTGGGAAGAAAACGAGTTAAGTGGGGAGGGCACCCCCCTATACCCACCCACCCACCTGGGTCGTTGAGGGTGCAGCAGCCCCGGTCTGCACACCTATGGTGATGTAGGTGCCATGGTCGGGCTCCACGGGCTGGATGAGGCAGGCCTGGGACAGCACCGAGACCTCGCCCTCCTGCAGCGTGTTGAAGGCAGAGACCAGGTCCTTGTAGATGTCACTGGTGTAGCCCGTCCCGTTGACGCTGATGGTCATGGTCGACGGCGCTGTGGGCAAGCAGCTCAGACCTGGGGCCATCCCACAGCCCTGACCCTCAGCCAGCAGAGCACCCGAGGGTGCTGCTCACCCCTGGCAATGATCTCCGCGCTCAGCTGGTGCCGGAAGAGGTCAAGGAGCCAGAAGATGCTGTAGTCAGCCAGGATAATGCTGAACCCCAGCAGCGTGTGGCGCAGGAACCCAAATAGCTGAATCCCATACTGGCTTCGCTCAGTCTTCGACAGCCACAGCGCACCTGCACGGCCACAAGAGCACCATGAGGCCGTGTCAGGGGGCTCAGACTGGGCTGGGGGATACCCTCGGGGTGGGACTGACCTGGGGGGATGTAGCGGCCCCTCTCCCGCCCCGACAGGGGCAGCACGGTGGGTTTGCCCTGCTCTGCACACCGCAGGTCCATCTCCACGAAGCGCCGTGTGATGTAAACGTTGTCAAAGGTGTCGTCCCGCAGGTAGCGGCGCCGGTACTTAACCGCGCTGGGGGCACGGGGGGAAGCTGAGCACCTCCACACCAGGTCCCCATCCCCGTGGGTCACCAGGGCACTACTCACCGGTACCACAAGAAGAGGACGGCCAAGAAGGAGATGTAGGAGAAGAGCTCCAGGACGCGGTGGTAGGGCTCCATGTGGTGATGCACGGCCTCCATGATATCAGCAGACACCTCCCCCAGGCTCTTGCTGGCGTTGAGGTTGACGCTGAAGTGGTGCACGACCGAGATGTTGAACTCAAACTCAGCACGGACACGGTTCAGGGCGTCCGTGAGGGCTGCAGAGGGGACAAGAGGTGCTGTGCATTGCAGCCAGAACCAGAAGAGAGGTGCAGAAAAGGACCCGTGCAGTGGTTTTGGTTTGTTAATTTAAGATTTTGTTAATTTTGAGATTTTTTGTTTAATGTACTAAAGAGTGTGGTGGCTAATAACTAATGTACTTATTTCTTGTTGTGAGGGAGGATTAGGAGAAAGGCAAAGAAGGTTTAAAATTTTAAAAGGGTATAAAGAAAAATGTATTAATAGTAAATTAAAGAAAGAGCAATAAGAATTAGAACAAAACTTTTAGAATACTTTTCTTCTTCTTATAACTTTTTTTTCTTGCTGATAATGTAAAAAAATAAAATTTTAGTTAGTTTACTGCTTTTTTAATAGTCTTTTCTTTTTGTTTATTTAGGGAGAGTGGTTTAAAGTTTTGTATCACTTCCATAGATGTCTCTCATGTAAAACATTGACAACTCCCGACCCCTACATGGCACTGGATACTCACGGGTTCCGACGTTGGCCCGGATGAAGGTCTGGATGTACTTTGGGATGGTGCAGAACATGAATGAAACTGCAGAGAGGGGAATCTCTGTAGGGCTGGGCCCCTATGATGGGGACGCATCTGCCCCATCACCCCATTAGCCCCCCGTGGCAGAGGGACAGGGACTCACGAGTGCTGATCATGCCGCAGAGGGCCTTGAAGGTGATGATAACGTAGCAGATGTGGAAGAGGAGGGGCAGGGCGCGCTCACACTTGTCCCTGGCCTTGTCTATGTAGCGAAAGCAGCTGGTCTTGGGATCCCCCAGCTCGCGGTTGCAGATGTTCCCAGCCCTCGCCAGCCACATCCAAACGCTGCGCAGGGCCCGGGCTGTGGGCAGGGAGCAGGCATTGGAGACAGGGATGGTCTGAGAGGAGGGTAGGGGGTGCTGGGGCTGGGGGCACCCCCGGGGGTCCAACGCTCACCAATGTGTCTGGTGGAGTCTGTGATGGAGCGGATGAATTTACGGACACGGTCACCCAGCACCTTGGCATTCTGGCCAATCTCTTTGATTTTCCTCTGCAAGTCTGCAGAGAGAGGGGACACCTCTCTGAGCATACCCCAGAGAGTGAGGGTAGCCTGAAGCTGTCTGCTCCCCCCCAGGAAGGGCCCCTCCAGTCCCTCCACCTTCCCCCAGCCCCCTGCTCACTCAGCAGTGGCTCCTTGGCACGTTGCAGCCGCTCGGCCGTCTGGTTTTGGGCCAGCTCAGCCCCACATGACAGCGCCTTGGCGAGCTGGGAGACGTTGTGCATGAGATTGGTGCCAGGGCCTTGCACAGTCAGGCACAGCGCCAGCACCATGATCATCATCTTCCCCTCCTCTGCAAAGACAGGGCAAGAATCAGCCTCATAATCTGACAGCAAAAAATCAGTCTCATAATCTGACAGGGAATAATTAGTCTCATAATCTGACATGGCAATAATCAATCTCATAATCTGACAGAGAAAAATCAATCAATCTCATAATCTGACAGGCAAGAATCAGTCTCATAATCTGACAGCAAAAAATCAGTCTCATAATCTGACAGGGAAGAATCAATCTCATAATCTGACAGCAAAGAATCAGTCTCATAATCTGACAGGGAAAAATCCATCAATCTCATAATCTGACAGGCAAGAACCAGTATCATAATTTGACAGGGGAAAATAAATTTCATAATCTGACACGGCAATAATCAATCTCATAATCTGACAGAGAAAAATCAATCAATCTCATAATCTGACAGGCAAGAACCAGTCTCATAATTTGACAGGAAAGAATCCATCAATCTCATAATCTGACAGGAAACAATCAATCTCATAATCTGACAGGGAAAAGTCAGTCTCATAATCTGACAGGAAAGAATCAGTCTCATAATCTGAAGGTTGTGAATTCCATCCTCTCACATGGCACCACTAATGTTGGTTATTTAACTTCTTTTTTGTTTCTGTTAGAGTTGGGATTGAAGGTGCTCAAGAGGGTATTTTGTGTCTGGATTTAGATGTTTATTATTTTTTATCTATATTACAGTCTTATAAACTGTGAGTTCTACAGTATTTTACTAATAAATTACAAAATGGTTTTGTATCTATTTTTACAAGGTCTTTAAAGGAAAAAATAATTAAGAAATGACACTTAAATTGTTTTTATTTTTAACTCAATAACAAATCATTTGTTTTTTGCAATGTGGACTTTTTAAAGTTTAATTATAAAATACTACTTAGATTTATGAAGAAGAAGGTGAAGAAGAAGGATTATCTACTGTTTTAAATGTCTATCTTCATTTTATATATATTACTATATTTTAAAACTTTAAACTCTAAACTTTCTGCTAGGTGATATTACGCACTTCTATTTCAACTACACACTTATAATTTTATTATTAATCTGTTATATATAACAAATCTGCTATATATAAATTATAATATTATCATTAACATTTTACATATAACTAATCTGCTATATATAATTTATAATCTTATTATTAACTGTTATATATAACTAATCTGCTATATAAAGCTTGTAATCTTATTATTAATCTGTTCTATATAAATAATATGTTATATATAATTTATAATCTTATTATTCTGATACATATAACTAATCTGCTAAATATAATTTATAATCTTATTATTAATCTGTTATATATAATTTATAATCTTATTTATCTGATACATATAACTGCTAAATACAATTTATAATCTTATTATTAATCCATTATTAATTAATTTTGGAAACTTTTTTTACGGGTTTAGGTCAAATGTAGTGTTCTCCTGAAGGTCTGTGGTTTTTAACACAGAAAATTTAATTTTTTTCGTATCTATGGTTCTAACACAGTCCTGGTGCTCAGCCAGGAGCCAGCATCCCCTGGCACCCCATGGCCGCTCACTGGTGAAGAAGTGTGGCAGCGCCAGCAGCACGGTCATCCGCGTCTTCATGGAGAAGGCCATGCCCAGGCCCATCCCGGCGCCCATGAAGACGGTGATGCTCAGGCAGTACCAGACATTGTGGCCCTGCACCAGCAGCACCAGGGCCCCGTAAATGCTGGCCAGCAGCAGGCCCAGGGTGAGGCCGCCGAGGCTGCGGGGGGAATCCTGGTTCCCTCTCTCTTTTCCCATTTCTGAGGCACTTGAGAGGAACAGACTTCCCAGAACACCTAATACCAAAGATTCCCCTCTAATATATAACCCTCCGTTTTAATTTTTAATTTCTTATGGAAGTTAGCCTCATGCCAAGGCTGCTGCTGCTCCCTCCAGCTTTGTCTGGGTGGGAGAACAGCAGAGTGAGCGAGAGGTTTCCAGCGTGCTGCTGTGCCGCTGCAGGTCCTGCCTGACGGTTTCCATTGAGTTCGGAACCTCTGGGCGGTTTCAGTTGAGCTCTGCTGCACCGGGTGCGTTGGAATGCAAGAGTCTCTGAGCTCCTCAGGGAGGGAAATAAACGCAGGGGTTTGTCAGGAAAATGAATCCACAAACTCCATAATCAGAGGTTTCTGTCCAAAAAGGAGACAGCGGAGTCCTTTCACTTTATTCAAATAAAGGAAGAGGCCATGCAGGTATTCCCTTGGGGTGTCTCCAATTTTTGGAGGATGCAGCCTCCTTTTTATCCTAATTTCTCTCTCTCTTTTCCCATTTCTGAGGTACATGAGAGGTACAGACTTCCCGGAACACCTGATACCAAAGATTCTGGTGTAAAGTATAACCCAAACTCCAGCTTGGGGCTCTGTACTAGAAAAGCTTTTAACATGGATTTTCACACCCTGAACTCTTGCCTTCCTGACTGATGTATTCATGCAATGAACAACCTTACAGCAACCCACAGCTGCTTGTCTGTTTGAAGATGCCAGACCCAGTAAAAGCTCAACACCCTGATGTTCATCTTCCCAACAGAGAAATTCTGTGTAATTACGTGTCAGTAATTGCAGGTTCAATAAGCCTCAGCAGTTGTAGAGAGAGGAAGCTTCAGCCAATAAATCAGTGGGGACCAGAGCCCATGGGACACTGAAGACACAGACCAGGGAGATTTGGCCACACAGCCACGAGATGGAGAGGAACAAACAAGGCCAGGCATCAGCCAAAAGGGCAAAGTGGCTAATTGCAGCAGGGGAAGATCACAACCACTGAGTCAAGAAACCCACTGACCCAAAAGGAGAACACTAGGCATGCACTCTAATTAGCATGAGAAGCAAGAGACTCATTTAACCAATAGAAGAGAAAATATTAATTAATAGTAATTAATGAGGAACTGTGTAACTTGCAGACCACGTTTAATACTTGTTCGCTAAAGTGTAGAAATGTCATAGTTGAGGCAGAGACAATACAAAGCAACACACTCCATTTTCAGAAGGCTTCAAACCTGGTTTTATTCTAGCACGCATGCTTTTTCTACATTCTTACAAAACTCATAAGTTCACACTTTACTCATTGGTCAGGAAAGACAAACAAAATGCTTATTGGAACAGGTTTCTTTTATTTATCCTTCTTTCTTTCTTGGTTTCTATGTCAACGACTTTGGTAGAAAATTCTTTCAGGGGTAAACACAGATCCTCTTCTCACAGAAGTCACTGTGAAACCTCTTCCACATAGAAGTAGTGAACAGTTTGCTCATTTGGGGTTGCATTGGGGATTGACCCCTGCACAGAACTGAAGATAATCAAATCCTCTGGCTCTGGCTGGGATTGGCCTCTTGCACACCAGGGGGAGGAACCCATTTCAGGAGAACATTTTGGTGACCCAGAAGGGCCATAAAGCCTTGCTTGGATCATCTTCCTGCTCCCAGAAATAGAGGATGGGATGGAGCACGGCTCCTGTGGTGTCTCAGAAGGGGGTGGCAGCTCGTGTCTTGCCGGTGGTGTCACAGACCCCAGGCTCCTGCAGGACAGCAGCAATGCAGGCTGCAGCCCCATGCATGGCGCGAAATGGGGTCTGTGGGGTGCATCTGCCACGAGGTTGAAAGAGGATATAGGGAAGATGGAAGTGGGGGGTCTTCTGTGTGTAAAATCTGATAAACAGAGGAAGGAAACTAACATCTGTTTCTTTGCTTTAAATAGTCCTTTTTGTTGACGGTAGTGTTTCATAATAAAGGCAAAGTTTTCTGTGTGGAAAAAGAGGGGAAGAAAGCTTAAAATGAAGCAACCTCCCTTGACAAAAACCAGTCACAAAGAAAAAAAAGACCTGACACAATCTTTTCCTAAATCTTTTTCTTAGTCTCCTTACTTATATCTTTAGAAAGGTGAAAGTGGGGCTGTGTGGTGTCTGGGTTGTGAGGGTGGGGGTCTCTGCTGTGTGGGATGATGAAGGTGGGGGTCTCTGTTGCACGAGGAGATAAAGGCAGGGCTGGTGATGCTGAGGGATGTGGGGGTCTCTCCTGCCCTGGGGGATGGAGGCAGGGGGCTCTGCCACCCGGGGTGGTGAAGATGGGGGTCTTCAGTGTACAGGATGATGAAGGAGGGGTCTCCAGAGCATGAGCTAATTAAGGTGGGTGCCTCTGCTCTCCGGGTGGTGAAGATGGGGGTCTCCACTCTACGGGATGATGAGGGCAGGGGTCTCGGGATGGGGAGGGGTCCCACCCGCAGCAGCACCAGCGGCACCCCGGCCACCACCAGCCCCTCCCGGCGCACAGGGACCCACCCCCGCTCCGCCCCGGCCTGGGCGGTGCCGGAGGAGCGGAACGGGGCCACGGCGCTGGCAGGGA
>NW_005054582.1:120908-126222 GCF_000277835.1 Geospiza fortis
CCTGCTGGGGCTGTGGTTCCCCAAAAGCTGGCGGGGGGGGGGGTCTGAGTCAGCCCAGCCCGGCTCCCAGCCCTGCCCAGTCTCTGTGCTGGTTGTACTGGGCAGCCGGCCGAGGTGATGCAAGGCTTGGCCGAAGAGCCCATCCCGTCCTCCTGCAGCCCCCAAACAGGGCGGGTTCCCCCCAGGCTGAATGTGGGGGTCCCTGACACTGCTTCCCACTTGTCCTGGGGGGCTGCAGTGGGTGACGGCTGAGGGGGCTGCAATGCCTTGGGTGACCAGACTTGGATGGGTGACCAGGAGGGTCCAGGGTGCAGGCTGGGGGTCCAGGGTGTGATGGTTGACCTTGGGGGTCTGGATTGTGCTGAGTGACTGAGGGGGTCTGGGCTGTGCTGGGTGACCTTGGGGGGGATCTGAGGCTGTGGTTGGTGACTGTGAGGGTCTGGGATGTGCTGGGTGACCAGGAGGGTCTGGGATGTGCAGGTGACAGCTCGCAGCAGCAGCAGCAGCAGCACAGTGAGGAATTAGGACACTCCTGGTCAGTGACCCCGCGGGTGCTGTGGGATAACCGGACACTCAGCTTGGCAGAAGCCACCCAGGTGAGCCCCCACCCACATTCCTGGCGTCCCCCACACTTGTGGCAGTGCCTGCACTCTGTCACCTCCCCCTGCCCTCTTCTCAGTGCAGGACATGTCCTGGTGCCACATCCCCGGGGTCCCCAGCACCCAGAAGCAGTGGGGAAGGGGGCCCCTAGCAAATCCCCCTTCCCCTCCTGATGCTGGGAGGAACCTTTCTGGGTCGGGGTCCGCACCCCGCGCCCCTCCCGGGTGGGGCGGAAGGGCCCAGCCCACCGCAGGGAGTCTCTCCGGTGTTTCCGCAGCGCTGCACCGGGCCGGAAGAGCACAATGAGGCCGGGAGGGAGGGACGCTTCCTGCGGGGCGGGCAGGGCATCCCTTCCGACCGCTCCCTCCGGGCACGCGGCAGGGCCGGGCGGCTCCCGCTGCCTCTGGGGGTGCGTGGGGAGGGGGCAGCTTGGCTCAGGGGGTACCCCCTTAACCGTGGCCTGTGCTAGGGGGGGTTCCCTGCCCGTCTGATAGTCCTGCTGGAGCTGGAGGGGGTGCAGCTGCTGCTGGAGCTGGAGCAGAACTGGTGAGTCTGTGGTTCTGGGGGCAGCAGCAGGGCGTGGGATGGAGCTCCTGGACCCACGCAGGGTGGGGGTCCTGCTGGGACTGTGGGGCTCTGCCTCTGTCCTTGGTGCACTTAGAATGAGGGTCCCTTATTCCCTGTCTCCATCCACAGCACAGGTGGGGTCGGGGCCCCAGGGTGCACCCACAGCAGGGACATGGGAGGTGCTGAGTCCTCCCTTCCTGCCGGGGTGTGCTCAGGGCAGGGTCAGCTGGGGGCTGTGCTGTGGGTGACACGAGTCTCTGGCAGGGAGCTGGTGCAGGGCACTGGGGCACTGCTCTATTACCTGCCCGATGGCACACGGGTGATCCAGGAGCCCAGAGAGCAGGTATGGCCTCCAGCACGGCTGTGCTGTCCCCAAGCTGGGGGCTGTCACCTGTGCTGTCCCCAAGCTGTCCCTGTTCCCCAGGGGGACCCCAGCCTGGGCTGGATCCTGAGCCCCCTTCTCTGCTGCAGGAGCACTGCTGCTACCAGGGGACAGTGCAGGGCTTCCCTGGCTCCTGGGCCAACCTCTGTGCCTGTGCTGGACTCAGGTGAGCCCTGAAGCCCAGTGGCGCATGAGCCCACTCCCACTGTGCTGATGATGGGATGGGCTCCATATCCCAGCTCCTCTGTCCTTCCCCAGTGGCCGCCTCTGGCTGTCGGACACCAGGAGCTACACACTGGAGCCAGACAGCAGCAGCCCAGGGCAGCACGTGGCATCCCAGCTTCGGCTGGAGCCACAGAGCTGCAGGCAGGGCAGAGGCAACAGAGCCCCCCTGGCCACAGAGGGTAGGTCACCCAGGGGTCTTGCCCCACAGAGTGTCCGTGTATCAGCACTCTGACCCCTCTCTGTCCCCAGGGCAAGCGGGCAGCAGCAGAGCAGCGCTTTGTGGAGCTGGTGATGGTGGTGGACCACGCTGCAGTGAGTGCTGGGCAGTGTCCCCACAGCAGGGGCTGCCCTTGCCACAGCCACACCTCTGACCCCTCTCCCCATTTCCCCAGTTCCAGAATTACCCCAACCTACAACGTGTTCACACCCGGACCCTGGAAATCGCCAACCAGGTGGATGCGGTGAGTCACGGTCGTGTCTGTCTGTCCCAGCACAGTGCCCAGCTGTGCCCCTGCCTCTGCAGTGCTGGGGGGCCTCTGACCCCTCTGTGCCCCCCCAGTTCTTCCGCCCGCTGGGAGTGCGGGTGGCCCTGCTGGCCGTGGAGGTCTGGAGCGAGGGTGACAAGATCGCGGTGGGCGGCAGCGCCCGGGCCGTGCTGGAGCGGTTCCTGCGCTGGCGCCAGGAGGAGCTGCTGCCCCAGCTGCCCCACGACAATGCCCAGCTCCTGACGTGAGTGAGGGACAGGGTGGGGACAGGGGGACGAGGCCATAGCAGTCCCCCAACCCGCTGTGCTCTCTCCCCAGAGGTGCCCACTTTGATGATGTCTCCGTGGGGATGTCGACTCAAGCCTCTGTGTGTTCCCCCACGCGCTCCGGAGGGGTCAGCATGGTCAGTACCTCTGTCCCCCCACCCCGTCCTCCCACCAGCTGCCCTCTCTGACCCTCCTGTCCCACAGGATCACTCTGTCAGTGTCCTCGTCATGGCCTCCACTGTGGCCCATCAGCTGGGGCACAACCTGGGCATGCGCCACGACAGCGCCGGGCGCTTCTGCGACTGCGGCGACCTCCGGCACGACCGCGGCTGCATCATGGCACCGCCCACGGGGTGAGGGCAGCGGGCAGCCCTTCGGGGAGCTGGGGCTAAGCCCCTTCCTCACCTCACCTCACGGACCTCTCCTGCCTCTGCAGGTTGACACCTGGCTTGAGCTTCAGCAACTGCAGCCGGCAGGACCTGGAGCGCAGCCTGCAGCAGGGCCAGGGCTGGTGCCTCTCCAATGTCCCCGAGCCCCAGGTCCTGACTGGAAGCCCCACCTGTGGGAACCACTTCGTAGAGCTGGACGAGGAATGTGACTGCGGCCTCAGCGTGGTACGGAGGGCTCTGGGTAGGCCTGAAGCCGTGGAGCCACCCCATTTCTCCATGGCTCTGCCCTGGGGTGTCTGGGGATGGCAGGGTGGTTTCCAGTGCCCAGTGCTGGCACCCACTGACTGCAGCCCCCCCACCTCAGGAGTGCACCGATCCTTGCTGCAACAGCAGCTCCTGCCAGCTGATGCCAGGGGCCGTGTGTGCCACTGAGGACGCCTGCTGTGAGGACTGCCAGGTGTGTGGGGATGGGCACCCAGCCACTCCCCGTGGTGGGCGAGTCCCCCTCTCACCCCGTTTATCTGACCATGTCCCCCCACTCACTGTGTTTATCTGACCCTGACCCCCACTCACCCCATTTATCTGACCGTGTCCCTCACTCACCCCATTTATGTGACCATGTCCCCCCACTCATCCTGTTTATCTGACCATGTCCCCCCACAGCTGCGCCGTGCTGGCCACGTGTGTCGGGAGCCGCTGGGCGAGTGTGACCTGCCCGAGTTCTGTGACGGGGTCTCACGGCGCTGCCCCCCTGACACGTTCCTGCAGGACGGGCAGCCCTGTGCCAGTGGGCGGGCACGCTGCTACAGCGGGGCCTGTGCCACCTACGAGGGGCAGTGCCAGCAGCTGCTGGGGCCAGGTAGGTAGAGCAGGGCTGGGGTGGGGTGCTGGCAGCTAGGTAGGGGTGCTGAGGGTCTCTGCCCCTGCTGCAGGTGCCAGTCCTGTCTCCAGCTCCTGCATGGCTGCCCTGAACGCAAGAGGGGATGAACGTGGGCACTGTGGGCAGCTCCCCAACGGCTCCTATGTCACTTGCACCCAGCAGTGAGTGAGATCCCTGTCCTTCTCCATGTCCCCTTTGCCGTGCCACCTGCTCTGACCCCACTGTCCCTGCAGGGACACCAGCTGTGGGATGCTGCAGTGCCAGCGCAGCAGCTCCCGTGGGAACAGCCCAGGAGGGTCCTGCCAGGGCACCACCCTGCCCGGGGATGAGGATGTGACGGATGCGGCCATGGTGCTGCCTGGCACCACCTGTGGCCCCGGGAAGGAGAGCTGTGGGGGTGAAAGGGAAGGGTCCAGGGGGAGTCTGCTACTGCTGACACTCCATGCCCTGCAGATATGCCTCCAGCACCGGTGCCAGGACATCTCCATGCTGGGTGACCAGCAGTGCCAGAGCAAATGCCACGGGCACGGGGTGAGTGCGGGGCTGTGGGCAGTGGGGAGCTGCCCCACAGGGGCTGAGCTCAGCCGGTGTCACCCACCCAGGTGTGCAACAACCACGGGCACTGCCACTGTGAGCGGGGCTGGGCCCCCCCAAGCTGTGACAGCCCCGGCATGGGGGGCAGCCAGGACAGCGGCCCTGCCGGCCTTGAGCGAGGTGAGGGACAAGGCCAGCACAGAGAATGGGGCTTTGTGCGGCGCCGGGGGGGTGCTGGGCACGGCGGGGGCTGACGTGCTGCTCTCCCGCAGAGAGAAGCGCCCTGCCCACGGCCCTGCTGCTGAGCGCGCTGCTGGGGCTGGCGCTGGCACTGGGGCTGTGCCGTGCCCGCCGTGCCGGCCTGCACAAGCGCCTCTGCCAGCTCGGGAAAGGCACCTCCTGCCAGTACAGGTACCAGGGACAGGGGGGTACATGGGGGGCACATTGGGGGTACATGGGAGGCACGTGGGTGTCGGCACGCTCAGCTCTGCATGCGCGTGCCGTGACACACTCACTTCTACGTGTGTGTTGTGACACGCAGGTGGCACACAACCCTCTCTGCATGCGTGTGCCGTGTCATGCAGATGGCACACTGGCCCCTGCACGCGTGTGCCAAGGCACGCAGGTGGCACACGACGCCTCTGCACGCGTTCACCGTGGCGCATCAGCGGCCTGCTGGACTCTGCTCACGCGTGCTGCGGCCCACCTCTGCATGTGGCACGCAGGTGGCACGCTCAATCCTGCATGCGTGTGCCTGGCATGTGAGCACACACACACGTGTCCCCTGTGGTGGCCGCTCGAGCGTGGTGCACACGTGTCCCCGCAGAGCGACCGTCCCTGTGTGTGTTTGTGCGTCCCCAGCGCAGGTCACAGCCCCGTCACCCCACATCCCCGCGGCTCCTCTCGCCCCCCCAGCCCCGGGCTGAGCCCCCCACTCTTCTCCCCACAGTGCTGAGACCCGGGTACGGTTCCTGGGTCCCGGAGCC
>NW_005054582.1:126516-126839 GCF_000277835.1 Geospiza fortis
AGCCGGCTGCCTCGGCTCAGCCCGGCCTGATCCGCCCTCCCGGCCTCTCCCGCCGGACCCTGTGCCCAAGGTAATGCCCGGGCAGGGTGGGGGGCAACCCCCAGCCCACCCCGGACCCGCTGCATGTCTGGCTGCGCTCCAGCTCTCGGGGACCTGTGTGACACGGCTGTCCCCAGACCCCTCCAGCCCAGCTGGATGCTGGTTCCCGCGCCCCCCGACTTGTCCCCCGCTGTCACACTGTCCCTCTCTCTCTGCCCAGGCCCCCCCCTCGGACAGGCCGCCCCCCCCCACACGCCCTCTGCCCGCAGCCCCTGCGCTGCTGA
>NW_005054582.1:127773-128900 GCF_000277835.1 Geospiza fortis
GGGTGTCCGGGGGCCACGTGGGCACGGGCGGGGACCCCGGGGGACACACGCGAGTGGGCACGTGTGTGTGTGTGTGTGTGTGTGTGTGTGTGTGTGTGTGTGTGTGTGTGTGTGTGTGTGTGTGTGTGTGTGTGTGTGTGTGTGTGTGTGTGTGTGTGTGTGTGTGTGTGTGTGTGTGTGTGTGCGTGCCAGAGCTGCTCCGTGGGCACACGAGGGTGTGAGAGCTGCTCTTTGGGCACACGAGTGTGTGAGAGTGGTTCCATGGGCACACGAGTGTGCCAGATCTGCCCGGTGGGCAGGGACACACATGGTGAGGCGCTACCACACAATAGAGGCACACACGTGTGCAAGAGCTGCTTACTCTGTGTGGGCACTGGTGTGTGTGTGTAAGAGCTGCTTTATGGGCACAGGTGTGTGTGTGTGTGTGTGTGTGTGTGTGTGTGTGTGTGTGGAGAGCTGCTGTAGTGTGTGTGTGTGTGTGTGTGTGTGTGTGTGTGTGTGTAAGAGCTGCTTTATGGGGAACAGGTGTGTGTGTAAGAGCTGCCTGGCAGACAGAGATGTGTAAGTGTGCAAAAACCACCATGTGTGCATGGCCACATGAGTGAAGAGGGGCTGCCACAAACACACACGTGTGTGCAAGAGCTGCCCTGTGTGCTCACCATGTGTGTGCAGGGCAGGGACCCGCACCTGAACAGGCACAGGTGTGCAAGAGCTGCTCTGGGGTGGGCACAGATGTGGCAGGAACACGTGTGAGCATGAGCATGTTGGGCACACGAGTGTGCAAGAGCGGCCTGGTGTGCAGGAATGTGAATGTGTGCAGAGGCTGCTCTGAACACACGAGCACATGCGTGTGCAGGGGCTGCTCTCTGGGCAGGGACAAGTGAAAAGGGGCTGCCACACGCGTGTGCAAGACTGTCACACACACAGGTATGCACTTGGGCAGGAGCTGTCACACGTGAGCACACGTGTGTGCAGGAGCTGCTCTGATGACACAGACACACACACACATGTGCAAGAGCTGCCCTACAGGCTTGGTCACAGGTGTCACACATGTGCAGGAGCTGTCACACCTGAGCACGCGTGTGTGCAGACACACACAGGTGTGCAAGAGCTGCCTGGTGGGCAGG
>NW_005054582.1:130250-131505 GCF_000277835.1 Geospiza fortis
CCCCCGGGGGTGCTGAGCTCTGAGCAGCACCGGGCACCCCCGGTGGTACCGAGCCCCGGGCAGTACAGAGCCAGCAGTGCCCCAGCTGGTACCGACCCCCGGGTGCCCACGGAGGGCACTGAGCCCTGAGCACCCCCGGTGCCACAGAGGCACTGGGCATCCCTGGGTGCCACCGGGGCAGCGAGCACGCCTGGGTGGTGTTTAGCCCCAGGCACTGCTGGTGGCACTGAGCCCCGGGTGGCATCCCGCTTGTGAGTGTCCCTCAGTGACACCAAGCTCTGGGTGTCCCCACACCAGTGGGCAGCCCTGGTTGCCCCCAGGCCAGTGGGCACTCCTGGTGGCACCAAGCCCTTGGTGGCACCAAGCTGGCGGGCAGTCCTGGTGCTGCCAATCTGCTGGTGGTACCCACCTGTGCTGAGCCTGAACACCCTTGGTGGCACTGAACTCTGGGCATCCTCTCGTGGCACCAGGCTGGTGGGTGGCACTCTTGGGGCTGTGGGTTTCCGTGCTGGGGGCCACTCCAGCCCTGACCCTGCCATTGGGAGCTTGGCTGTCACCAGCAGGCCAGGGTCTGGCTCCCATCCCTCTTCCCAACCTCCTCCATTTTAGGAATTTCCCAGCTCGGGGCTTCTCAGGGAGCAGGAGGCAGGGTCAGGATGCAGGGGCCTCCCCATGGAGGTCCTGGGCTCTGGGCCTGCTGCCCTGGGGCACAGTGGCACAGGATGGGCAGGGCTGGGCGAGCAGACACTGCCCTGCTCCCATCCTGTGGATGGGAGAGGTGAGACCCCACCACCCATGGATGCCCCGCAAAGGGGGGCTCTGTGTGCCCCTCTGCTGGGTCAGACAGGGCCCCGTCCCCCTGCCCTGGCCCTGCCCAGGCCTGTCCCAGCCAGCGTCACCCGTGGGATGCTCTGAGTCAGCAGGAGTCTGTGCTCCATCCTGCCCTCGGGGAGCCCCCAGCCTGAGTGGGGTGTCGGGGGTTCAATCCCCCCTTGCCAGCACTGCCATCCCAGTGATGAATATTCTGGACTCTGCCAGAACTGTCTGTGAACATTAGCTGCACTGGGGCCAAGCAGAGCACTGAGGTCTCCCTGCCAGCCCCTCTTTTCCATCACCAGCCCCAGACTCTCTCAGGACCAAGCGTGTTCACACGCGTGTGCGCGTTCCTGTGTGTGCACACGTGTGTGTGCCTGCACAGCTGCTCCACCCCGGCCTGGCCGCGCTTGCCGTCGGCACAACCATGAGCTCACAGCAT
>NW_005054582.1:132060-133025 GCF_000277835.1 Geospiza fortis
ATCCAGCCCCCTGCTCCGCTGGGGCAGCAGAGCCCCCCTCCCAAAGGGACCCCCGGCTTGTCCTGCCCGGCAGGTTCCTGCGGGACGACTACTCCATCCAGGTGGCCATCAATGACTACCTGGACATCTACTGCCCGCACTACGAGGGGGCGGTGCCCGCCGGCCGGGCTGAGACCTTCACGCTCTTCATGGTGGATCGGGAGGGTTATCGCGGCTGCTACTAGACCCCCGGCGCCTTCCAGCGCTGGGAGTGCAACCGGCCCCGGGCGCCCTTCGGGCCCGTCCGATTCTCCGAGAAGATCCAGCGTTTCACCCCCTTCTCACTCGGCTTCGAGTTCCAGCCGGGGGAGACCTACTACTACATCTGTGAGTCCCCTCGGGGGCTGCGCTGGGGTCACAGCACGCTGGGTGCGGTCCCCGGGGTCAGAACATGTAAGGGGGGCTTGAGTGGAGCTCCCCAGGGTTGGGGGTCACCAGGATCCCCATGGAACCGAGTTTAGGGCATGTGGGGGGTCAGGGTACAGCCAGGATGTCACTGAGGTTGAGGGGAACACGGGGGCTCTGGATGATGCCAGGGCTGAGGTGCAGGAGGCTGTGGGTGTCCCAAGGGTGGGGGTGCAAGGGGATGGGATGCAGGGGATGTCTGGATGCCCTGGGGTGGGGGATTCATGGAGGTGTGGGGTGCAGAGGGGTTCTGGATGCCCATGGAGGGGAGCACAAGTGGATCGGGGTTAAAGGGGTTTCTGGATGCTTCTGGAGGAGGGCACAAGGGGATCAGAGCGCATGGGTGGGGTCTGGATGTCCTGGGGTGGGGGCTGTGTGGGGAGGTGGGGTGCAGGGTGGGCTCTGGGTGTCCCCGGTTCGGGGTGTCCCTAGCTCGGGGTGTCTCCGGTTCGGGATGCAGGGGGTGCTCTGGATGTCCCTGTTTCGGGGTGTTCCCGGTTCGGGGTGCCCCCGGTTTGGGG
>NW_005054582.1:133782-138262 GCF_000277835.1 Geospiza fortis
CCAGGGCCATCGCATCGCCGCACGCCGGGATTGCCGCGAGTCCGCGCGCTGGGATCGCCGCGCCCCGGCGCTGCCCCACCGGCCACCGGCCCGGCGCTGGGGTCCCCTCAGCGAACGCCTGCTCTGCCCCACGGCCATCACCTCATCTCGTGCCTTTCCCCACGGACCCCCTCCCCTGGGGCCCAGGGACCCCCGACCCCGGAGCGGGGCAGCAGCTCCGATGGCGGCATCCGCCGCTCTGCCGTGTCCTCCTGCAGCGAGGACACGCTGATCTGTCTTCTGGGAAGACGCCTTCCTCCGTGCCCTCGGTTTGGTTTTAACCCTTGGTAGTGACTGAGCAATACAATATTTGCAAGATCGCTGCGCCCCGGCTGTGCAGCCCCCCTGCCGTCCCCCTGCCCGTGCCCCCCAGCCCTGCACGGGTGCCCGGGCGGCTCCTCCAGGGTGTCCCCTCCAGGGTGTCCCTGCCCCTCGCTCCCTGCACAGCCCTCATGGCCTTAATTGCAGCAGTTTGATATTGAGTCGTCAGCTCCTGTCACCGGAGAGCTTTAATTACAGATGAGCTGCTGGTAATTAACACCTGGTGGTGGGATGAGCGCTGGGGCAGGGGGTGAGGGGACAGTGGGCTTGGGGGTCACTCACACAAAGCCCCCAGCCAGGCACCCTGGTTCCTTCTGCCACATTTGGGTGTGGTTGGGGTGCCCACAGAGCAGCTGTTCTCTGTCCATCTCTCCATCACCTATGGGGCTATGCACCCCATAAGATGCCCAAAATGGGGGGTGTGGGGAGCTGCAGGGTTTCCCCCTTCCCGAGTGGAAGGGGGATCAGTGGGGGCTCATCCCATGGCACAACCATGTCCCTGTCAGAGCCATGGCTCTGCCACATGCCCCAGCCTTGCCAACAGCAGGAGAGTTCCCTGTCACTCTCAGTCCCCCATCCCACGAGTGCAGCCCCCCACTCACCCTCCTGAGGGGCCCAAACGCCCCCGGGGCCGCCTGCAGCAGGGCCCCCCAGCCCCTGGCCGTGCAGGCGTTGCCGGCCGCCTGCCGCAGTGGTGCCGGGCACGTCAGACAGGTTTTATGGCTTCTGGGAGAAAGAAGCTGCTTGGCAAGAGGCTGAGAGAGAAAGCATCGACCGTGCCGCTCCCCTCCCCCCACTCGGCTGCCTGCCCTTCCCCCACTGCACCCCATCTGCACCCCATTGCCCTGCAGGGAGGGGTCCCCATCCCCCTGGGGGGCACAGGGGCTGCCCAGTGCAGGGGGCATCTCCTGTGGGACCCTCCCCTCCCCAGGAGGGGGTGAGACCATTCTGGGGAGCATCATACTCAAGGGACCCCCGTGTAGGGTGCTGGGTGGGGCATCCCCCAAAGCACCCACCTGGGGGAATGCTGGGGGGCAATGGGGCCTGTAGGGCTGGTGGGTGGGGATGTCGGGGTGATGGTGACTTGTGGGACCCCCGGGCAGGGATCCCAGGGGGCTGTACCCTGTGGGACCCCCATGCAGGGATTCCAGGGGGCTGTACCCTGTGGGACCCCCATGCAGGGATCCCAGGGGACATCCATGCCCTGTAGGACCCCCATGCAGGGATTTAGAGAGGACAATCAGGCCCTGTGGGACCCCCATGCAGGGATGATCAGGGTCTGTACCCTGCAGGACCCCCATGCAGGGATTCCAGGGAACAACCGTGCCCTGCAGGACCCCCATGCAGGGATTCCAGGGGGCTGTACCCTGTGGGACCCCCATGCAGGAATTCCAGGGGACAACCATGCCCTGTGGGACCCCCATGCAGGGATGCTGAGTGCAAGCATCCCCCAAAGAACCCCCATACAAAGATGCTGGGGCACAGCTGTGCCCTGCAGGCCGCCTGTGCAGGGATGTCGGTGGGCTGTGCCTTGCAGGAAGCCATGCAGGGATTCCAGGGGGGGCTGCCCCGTTGCACCACCCCTTCCCCAGACCCTCAGGCATCCCCAGACAAGGCCAAGGGGTTCCTGTGAGACCCCCAGAGTGGGTGCTAAGTCTGGGCCCTGTCCTTGAGCCGGTGTTGTTTGGTATGCAGGAGCTGCCACCAGCTTCAAATCCCATCGACTTCCAATGAGCAATGCCATCAATAACGGCTAATTGATGGCGCGGCCGCTCCAAATCAGATTCCCCGTCCCCTGAATCCAATTGATGGCTCCGCACCCCGCAGCCGCCGCGGCAGAAATTGAATCTATTCAAGGAATGGGCTCCATTAGAGCCCATCCCTTCTGTCTCGCCACCCCCCCTGCCTCGGGGCCGCCCCTACCCCCCTCCCCAGTGCCACCCATACCAGCCCCGGGGTGCTGGGGTGCCCCTGGGGAGGGCTGTGGGGTGAGGATGTGGGGTGCCCCAGGTGGGTGGGAGTTAAACCTTCCGAAAGTGGGAAGGAAAAATTTATCACCTGGCATAGCGAGCGGTGGGAAATGGTAATAGGCAGCAGGGAGATGGAGAGCAGGATAAAGAGCCATGTCGTGCCAGGGGCTGGGAGCTGCAGCAGGCACTGAGGAGGGAGCACAGCGTGGCCGTGCCCACCCCATGGCCTGGCTCACTGTCACAACGGGGATTGTGGCACTAGGATGAGCCTGCTGGGCACAATCCCTTTATCTCTGCGGTGTTCCCGTTCCTGGCACCAGATCCCTCACCTGGCCACGCTGGCCCCACCCAACCCTGCCATGGCAGGGGCTTCAGTGTGCCCCAAACACCCCTCAGCACCCCAGCACAAGGATAACATCAGATTCTGGTGCCATCCCGAGGTAGCCCCAGGACACACAGGGGACACAGGGCACAGTGCCCCTCCCCGAGGGCTGACAGGGGGGAGCACAGCCCCCCCAGGGCAGGGGAGCCCATCCCTGCCTGTTCCCGAGGGCAACAGCGGCAGCGCCCACCCCAGAGCTGTCGAGAGCATCCCGGAGATGGGAAATGGCTCCGTGTCACCATGGAAACGGGGCCACCGGCTCGACACGCCGAGGGGACACGTGTGCTGGGGGGACACGCACGCTGAGCCCTGAGGAGCAGGGCACTGGGAACGCCAGGCATTGGGCACGATGCACTGGACAGCGGGCACCGGGCACAGGACCCTGAGAGCCATCACCCGCCTTGGGCCAGCTCCCTCATTACCCACCAGCCGCTCTCAGGGATGCCACCTCTTCGTGATGCCTCCTCTTCATGATGCCACCTCTTCATGATGCCGCCTCTTCATGGTGCCACCTCTTGGTGATGTCCCCGTGGCCGGGCAGCTCCAGAGCCCCGCAGCAGGGCTGAGCAGGGGATGCAGGGGCCGGAGCAGCCGTTCCCCGAGCAGCCTCCTGATGATGTGCATCGTCAAGGTTATCATTGAGCAAAACACTCAGCGGGGGCTCGGAGGGAGCCGGCCCGCGCCGCTTAATTAACCGGAGCTGCACGCGCCGAGCCCGCTCCTGCCATAGCAATGAGGGCACGGGCACTGGCACCAGCTGGGGCTGGCACATCCCACCTGCATCCTGGGGGGCTGGGAGAGCAGCTGGCCGGTCCCTGCTGCCAGGTGTGCCCGCTCCAGGGGCCAGGGTGGCAGTCAGTGTGTGTGAGACAGCCTGGCACCGGTGGGTGCGCACGTGCAGGGGTGGAGGCACAGATGTTGCCTGTGAAATCACCGTTCTGGGCCAGGGCGGCTGTTTGTCCGTGCCTGTGTCCGTCTGTCCTGTCATGCCTGTGCCCTTGCACGTGCTGGAGTGTGATGTAATCTTGCTGGTCAATAATCCTGCTGGACAATGTCAGAGCAGGGATGGGCAGGAGCTGCCCTTGCTGCCAGCTCTGCTTGGCGCTGCTGCAGACTGAGGGCCTGCGTGGTCCCCGTGCTGGGACAATCTCTGCATCCCTGGGGAGAATGATTAGAACTTCAATGGGTGGGTGCAAATGACACATGGCATCACCTCAACACAGTGTCCCTGTCTCCAGGGCAGCCAGACAGTGGGGGCAGAGGCTGGGGCAGATGCACCTCCCAGGGGTGCCCAAGTGGATGCTGAGGTGCTCTGTGCCAGGGTGTCACCGGGCTCACAGCCTCTCCAGCGGAAGGATGCTGTGGGGATGGTGGAGGTGGAGCCCTGGAGAGGCTGGGGCCCTGCTCCCCACATCCACCACGTGCCCTGTGCTCCTTTGATCCTCAAGCTGCTAACGAGCTTCCCTGGCAAAGAGCTCGTTAGCCAGGGCAGAGCCTGAACTGCCTGACCAGCAGCAGGGCAGCTCCTCGGGTGCCTGCAGTCCCAGCCCAGGGACAGCGACAGGCCAGGCCAGTCCCAGCAGCTGGCAGGAGGACTGGCTGGGGTGGCCAGCACATGGCCAGAGGCAAGTGCAGCACAGGCGGGTGGATGCTCTGAATTATTGAGCGCAGGAGCACAAAGTGGCTGCGACAGCAACATCTGCATGGGGGGCATGGGGGCATGCTCACAGCCAGACTCCACCTAACCCCGATGGAGCAGCTGGACACC
>NW_005054582.1:138295-140901 GCF_000277835.1 Geospiza fortis
CTCCCGGCCCCTCGGGGGGTGGCTGCCAGCAGCACAGGGCACCCCACACCTGCCAGCACCTCCTGGTGCTCTCCTGGCTATCCCCAGTGGTGCCCCCAGCACCTCCTGCTCTGTCCCCTGTCCAGCACCCAGCTCCCATCACCTGGCCAGCAGCACAGGCCTGGGGCAGCTGCAGCCAGTGGAGGGAACTCCCATTTTGTCTGTGCCCCCAGCCCCTCTGGTGAGCCAGTGGAGGGAACCCCCATTTTGTCTGTGCCCCCAGCCCCTCTGGTGAGCCAGTGGAGGGAACTCCCATTTCTGGTGAGCCATCTCTGATGAACCAGTGGAGGGACTCCTCATTTTCTTTGTACCCTCAGCCCCTCTGGTGAGCCATTTCTGGTGAGCCATTTCTGGTGATCCAGTGGAGGGAACCCCCATCTCTGGTGAGCCCATGGAGGGAACCCCCATTTCTGGTAAGCCAGTGGAGGGAGCCCCCATTTTCCCCATGCCCCCAGCTCTTCACGCGAGCCCTGTCCAGCGATGCATTATTGAAGCCGCCCCGTGCCATGGCTCGCGGCCGCTGTGACGGCAGGCGCCGCCTCAGCCCTGATGAATATTTCAGGCCCTGAAATCTCCTGCGCCTGCACGCTTAGCCCCAGTCCCCCCCTGCCCCCCCAGCTCATTGGCTCCTTTGTTTTCCTGTGCTTCTGCCCAGCACCAAGGCAGGGGCACGGTGTCATCCTGCCCTTCTCCCTGGGCACAGTCACCCACGGCCTGGAATGGGATGGGAATGGGCTGTTCCCGAGGGGCACGTGGGCACTGCTGGTGGTAGGACCAGAGCAGCCCCACACTGCCAAGTTCAGTGCCAGCTGGGGGTTCCTAGGATGGCTCCTGTGCTCCCTGTGCCCATCCCCAGCCCTCATTTGGGCCTGAGGCACTGCAGGTCCCCTGGCAGCATCACCTGCAGGGTCAGGGCAGGATGGGGACAGCCTAGAGTGCAGCACATCGTGGGTCTGTCCCTGGCACCTCCCAGTTCACTGCCACCTCTGCCAGTGCTCCCAGATGCTGATTGTGGCGTGATCTGTGTGCAGTGGCAGCAGGATATCGATGCTGCTTGTCACTCCTTCATCAGATTAACGTCGTTTACACACCACCAGACACCTCACAGGGGACACACCAGGGTGGCACATGGCTGGGATGAGCAGAGCATGTTCCAGAGCCAGTGGGAAGCCAGGTGCTGCGGCTGGCAGCCACAAACCCATCCCTGTGTCCTTGTCCCTTCCCCAGAGAGCTGAGGCTGCAGTGGGGCCATGTGCCAGCCCTGCCCTAACCAAGCCTCCCACCCGGCACGGCCTTCACACCCTCCAGCACATCCACGCTGTGGTCATGTCACAGCAGCAGGGGACAGGAGTGAGGCCGGGGCTGGCCCCGGCGGATGATATTGGAGTGATCTTGAGGCCGGGGGGAGGTTTGGAGAGCAGAGGAGCCAGCTGAGTCACCCGGTGCCGGCTGCTGACTCAGGCGCTTCCTGCCAGGTAACCTCCACTGCCGGCGTGGGCTGCTGGGACAAGGATGTGGCGCAGGGGACAGACAGGACTGGGACAAGGATGTGGCACAGGGGACGGACAGGACTGGGACAAGGATGTGGCGCAGGGGACAGACAGGACTGGGACAAGGATGTGGCGCAGGGGACGGACAGGACTGGGACAAGGATGTGGCACAGGGGACGGACAGGTCTGGGACAAGGATGTGGCACAGGGGGCAGACAGGACTGGGACAAGGATGTGGCACAGGGGACGGACAGGTCTGGGACAAGGATGTGGCGCAGGGGACGGACAGGACTGGGACAAGGATGTGGCACAGGGGGCAGACAGGACTGGGACCAGGATGTGGCGCAGGGGACGGACAGGACTGGGACAAGGATGTGGCACAGGGGGCGGACAGGACGGCCTGGCACACCAGGCTGGCACCCAGGGTGGGTTAAGCTGGCAGAGTGCACGGCTGTGCTGCACCATGTGGTGACCCCTTCCTACCTGGGCTCACCCTGGCACCGTGGCTGCCGGCCGTGGGAGCCACGAGGAGCTGGTGGCTCTCACCTCCCACCCAGCACCTCTGGGTGCCCACACACCCAGGGCGGGTGAGATTTGGCACAGCTGCTGGAGCCAGGGTTCCGGCAAACAGGCGTCTGGCGCCCAGGGCAGGAACCCTGCAGCTTCCTCCCGCCGGGCAGCGGGAGCAGCGGGGCTGGAGCCACGCACGGCTTCATCCAGCGGCTCCACCGGGAAACTGATTTCCTCTGACGGCCCTGGCACCGCCGCCTGGCACCGCTGCTCCCTCACTGGTGGCAACTCACCCTCCTCTGCAAGGCCACAGAATCCAGCTCTGCATAAATTAACTCAGACCACTAATTAATGAACTTCTCCCATGTCCCTCTGTGCAGTAGGGCTCGCTCTGGTCCCTCTGGTTAGAGGTTGCTCTGCCTGGACCTGTGGGTCACCAGGGATTTGGCCACCCATCCTCACCTCCCTTGTGTCCACGCTGCCCTCACACCCAGGCCCAGCCCCAGGATTCCCCCAGAGCTGGGTTTTCCCCCTCTCCATGGGAAATGGGAAGGCTCAGCCCCGTGC
>NW_005054582.1:141963-144115 GCF_000277835.1 Geospiza fortis
CTGCTGACTCAGGCGCTTCCTGCCAGGTAACCTCCACTGCCGGCGTGGGCTGCTGGGACAAGGATGTGGCGCAGGGGACAGACAGGACTGGGACAAGGATGTGGCACAGGGGGCAGACAGGACTGGGACAAGGATGTGGCACAGGGGACGGACAGGTCTGGGACAAGGATGTGGCACAGGGGACAGACAGGACTGGGACCAGGATGTGGCGCAGGGGACGGACAGGACTGGGACAAGGATGTGGCGCAGGGGACGGACAGGACTGGGACAAGGATGTGGCACAGGGGGCAGACAGGACTGGGACCAGGATGTGGCGCAGGGGACGGACAGGACTGGGACAAGGATGTGGCACAGGGGACGGACAGGTCTGGGACAAGGATGTGGCACAGGGGACAGACAGGACTGGGACAAGGATGTGGCACAGGGGACAGACAGGACTGGGACAAGGATGTGGCACAGGGGACAGACAGGACTGGGACCAGGATGTGGCGCAGGGGACGGACAGGACTGGGACAAGGATGTGGCGCAGGGGACGGACAGGACTGGGACAAGGATGTGGCACAGGTTCACGAGCTCCTCAAGGTTGCCAAAGCTCCAGGTGATGCACGACGCCGGCACTGCTGGGGCACAGGCTGCTGGGCTGGGGCTGCTGGGCTCACGTGGGAGCTGGGGGGGTGCTGTGTGTGCCCAGTGAGCTGTGTGTGCCCACTGAGTGTGCTCCCTGGCACCGCCGCCTGGCACCGCTGCTCCCTCACTGGTGGCAACTCACCCTCCTCTGCAAGGCCACAGAATCCAGCTCTGCATAAATTAACTCAGACCACTAATTAATGAACTTCTCCCATGTCCCTCTGTGCAGTAGGGCTCGCTCTGGTCCCTCTGGTTAGAGGTTGCTCTGCCTGGACCTGTGGGTCACCAGGGATTTGGCCACCCATCCTCACCTCCCTTGTGTCCACGCTGCCCTCACACCCAGGCCCAGCCCCAGGATTCCCCCAGAGCTGGGTTTTCCCCCTCTCCATGGGAAATGGGAAGGCTCAGCCCCGTGCCCTCCCCGAGGCGATGCCCGCCCAGCGGTCGTCGAGGTGCTGGCGCGGCGCAACCATCCGTGAGGCTTCATTCAAATTTAACGACTGACATGGGATATAAAAGGGAAGGGGCAGGGAGGAGCAGGGCTGCTGGGCACACGGCGTGTGCTGAGCATGCCCCAGGCGTGCCAGCCTGGCAGGACAGACCCGTGCCCAAACACCAGCATGGGGCTGTGAGGAGCTGCCCCAAACATCACCAGGAGCCAGGACATGGCCATGCTGCCTGCTCCCCGACCCAGGCCATGCTCCCTGCATGCCTTTGGCTTGTTCTCGCCGTGTCTGGCTGGACACGTGCCGGCACCTGGCTCCCGCGGGCGGGCCGGGAGCCCTGAGCTCAGCGCGTTGGGCCCTGCTAGGTGTGGCTGGTGAATATTTCATGCCCGCGTTCACCGAGCCCTTTCTTGGTTACACTCCTGCCTCCTCCCCGCACTCTCACCATGTTTATTTATTTAATGAATTATTTATCGGCGCCCCCTCTCGCTCGGCTGGGCGCTGCCCCCTCCCCGCTCCCCCAGCCCGGCGCAATGATGATTTATTGAATGCCGGCTCTGCTCTGCGGTTGCGACATTCTGTCACAGGAAGCCGCGGTTAAACATCAACCCAGGCGGGCCAAGCGGGTCCCCTGCCCTGCTGGGGACACGCTCCAGCCCCTCGGGGCTCATGGACGGCAGGTGCGAGGCTTTCCCCACCGCTTTGACACCAAAAGCTGCTGGTCCTTGTAAGGGGCACAGCATGGAGGAGACAGAGCAGGGAACCAGGGCTGCTCCATGCCCTAGCTTTGGACAGCTCAAGGCCTCACATCCCTCTGAGCGAAGCCACCAGGGTGTGTCCCCAGCCATCCCACCACAGACACTGCCTCCTGTTGTGCCCAAACCCCTCTGTGTGTAGTTCCAGGAGTAATTCCTGCGGGGTGCTGGCACCTGCACACACCGCGATGCTCAGGGCTGTGTTCTGCCCCCCGGCTGTGTCCCTCCGTGTCCCTCCGTGTCCCTCCGTGTCCCCGCACAGGGCCGTGCGTGGCGGGGGGACCCCCGTGGTGCGGGTGCTGCCGGCGGAGCCTGCGTTGCCAT
>NW_005054582.1:144386-145637 GCF_000277835.1 Geospiza fortis
CCTCTCCCCCTTGCTGGCGGGGCTCTGCAGGGGTTTGGCTCCCAGTGCCACCAGTGTGGATGGGGAATGGGCATGCCATGGGTCTCCCACAGTGCTGAGTGGGACCAGGGGCCCTGCCCATCATCATCATCCTCCTCGTCCCACTCCATGGCCTGAGGCAGCATCCACACGGCCTAAGGGACCCTGAGGACAAATGGGGTGGCTCTCCTTGCACACAGAGCTCCTCATAAAACTCTGGGGAGCCAGGAGACCCCCCAAGACAGCACCAGGGCACCTGAGAGTCACCAGGCCCGCTGGGGACATGGGAACATGACATTTGGCACAGCACCACCCTGGCCACGCTCACCACGCCAGCGAGATAGCTCCTGGCAGGAGCAGCTCGGGCCGGCTCAGCAAGCCCAGCCACGGTTTGGGGACCTCCCGGGTTCATTCACGAGGCCCCCCCAGCCCCCGGGGCTCCCCCCAGGAACCTCCACCCCACGAACCCTTGGGGTGTGGGAAGAACAAGGGCCTGCCCATGTGGGTGGGCATTGGGCCAAGTGCTGGCTCCTGAGGGAGGTCAGGGCAGGCAGCAGAGCCTGGCACTGTGTCTGCGTTCCTCGGTAGCCAGGCTGTCCTGGCACATGGGCACACTCCCTCCCACCCACTCCTGTGCCTCCAGGGTGGCCAGACCCCTCTGTGAGCGCATGTGACCCCCATGGCACTCCACTGAGCTGAGTGTGCCCTGTGAGCTGAGTGTGCCCAGTGAGCTGTGTGCCCCCTGAGCTTTGTGTGCCCGCTGAGCTGCGTGTGCCCAGTGAGTTGCATGTGCCCATTGAGCTGTGTGTGCCCATGGAGCTGTGTGTGCCCAGTGAGCTGTATGTGCCCACTGAGTGTGCCCGCTGAGCTGTGTGTGCCCACTGAGCTGAGTGTGCCCCCTGGACTGTGTGTGCCCCCTGAGCTGCGCGTGCTCATTGTGCTGAGTGTGCCCGCTGAGCTGACTGTGCCTACTGAGCTATGTGTGCCTGCTGAGTGTGCCCCCTGAGCTGAGTGTGCCCGCTGAGCTGTGCATGCCCGCTGAGCTGTGCGTGCCCGCTGAGCTGTGCGTGCCCGCGCCGGTGCGAGCGTGCCCGTGCGTGCCCACGTGTGCCAGGGCGCCGATCGCCTGGCACTGGGCTCTGCTGGGTGGCGCTGCACGGCAGTTGCTAAGGGATGGGCAGTGGGAGCTGGCACTCGGCTCAATCCCCACAGCCAGGGGAGACCCCCCAGCCC
>NW_005054582.1:147440-147980 GCF_000277835.1 Geospiza fortis
GGCCCGCCCCCAGCCCACACTCTGCCCTCCAGGCTGGGCACCCAGAGAGCCCAAGCACGCAGCCATGCCAGGCAGGAGCGGTGCCCATGGGCAGAGCTGTGCCGTGCCCCGTGAGTCACGGCGCCGGGCGGCACCGAGCCCCGGCAGCACCGGCGACGTTCCCGTGGGAGAAGCGGCCGCTGTGTCGGGGTGCAACAGGGCCGGGGCCACCTGCTCCTGCCCGGGCTGGTAATTGAGTCACCGGTTGCAGATTGATGGTTTAATTAAAACCCAATTAGAAACCTCATTGATCTTGTTAGCAACGCGGGAAGGTGCCGGCTTTAGCCGGGATTACAGGGATTGTATGGCCGTCAATAGCGACGAGGGGCACCTGTAGGGTGCTGCTGGAGTCCCGGCGAGCTTGGGGACGGCTCTCCCTGTCCCGCCGGGTGCTGCCCGCTCCCTCCACGTGCGGATCTGCCCTCGCCTCTCCCCCCTCGGAGGGAGGTGGCCCCGGGGACACCGTGTGCCGGTAGCGCCCGCGCCTTGCGGCTGGGCCGC
>NW_005054582.1:148188-149707 GCF_000277835.1 Geospiza fortis
AGCTCGGACGCAATTATAGCCGCACGGCAAAGTGTCTGGATTAGATAAATTATGGGGGGAATTAGGCTCCCTGGGCCGCAGCCTGCAAATCCCGGCAACCCTGCTGCAAGTGGAGCCATAAACAAGCCCAGCGCGGCCCTGCGGGGCTCTCCGGGGAGGAGGGGGCTGCTGGCTGTGGCCACTCCTTGGCCACAGATTTATTGGGGCTCATGCCATGATACCCTGGGTACCCCTGTTGATGCCCTCAGTGGGATGACAGGATGAGAGGCAGCCCAGGGAGCAGCCCGATGGTGCCTTGGAAAGCAGGGAGTTGGTGGCAGCTCAGCCTCTTTGGCCATGCAAGGAATGGTTGGGGGTGCCAGGAGGCCAGGGAGGGTCCCCAGGCAGGCAGAGCATCCTTCATGCCATGGGTTTAGGGTGTGTTGGCAAAGCCCAGGGGAGGTGTGGAGGTGGGATCCTCAAATCCTGCTCCTGCTCGGCCTGGTTGTTGGTCCAGCTGTGCATTCCATCCCTGGTGGCAGCCAGCAGGCCCTGGGGCTGTGGGATGACCCTTGACTCATCCCTCCCTCCGCTCCCCAGTCCTGCCAGGAACAGGCCTGGTGGCATGGGACAAAGGTGCAGGACAGCCATGTCCACCCAGCAGCAGCTTTTTCAGGGCCTGTGACCCTGGGGTGACCCATTGAGCAGGGTCAGGGGTGCCTGGAGTGTCCCCAGGCAAGCTGGGCCCTGGCATGCCGGAGGCTCTGTCCCTGCTGTGTGTCCCAGATGCCAAGATGGGGACAGCAATTCATGGACACAGACATGGCCGGTGCTCCCGACACTGCTGCACCCCAAGAATCACCCCAGAGCAGGCTGGGGTGTACCACACTGTGCCACTGACTGATTTGGGACCTGAGGATGCTCATACTGAGGGCACTGGGTGCCATGGAGGGGGCAGAGCGGGGGCTGTGGTGACACAGGGGTACACAGGGTGCCTGGCTGTGATGTGAGGGTCAGGGCCCACCTGTGTGCAGGGGGGTTGTGGCACTTTGTGCAGGCTCACAGCTCGTGCAGCTCCCCCCAGCACAGGCACTGCCGCTATGCTCACCTCTTCAGGGTGGCTTTTATCTGGCCCAGGCTGTGTTGCAGGCAGCAGGGCTGGAGTGGGCTCTGGAGAGGGTTGGAGTGGGCCCTGGAGAGGGCTGGAGTAGGCTCTGGAAAGCCTCAGTGCAGAGCTGGGGACTATCTCACACAAGAGAGGAGCCACATCCCTGCAGAGCACGTCTGGAGGGGCCCAGGCTCCTCTGCAGCAGCCAAACCCCAACAGCAGGGCAGCGCCTGGCCAGAGCCCCCCGCCCCATCCACGGGCACTTGCAGGGCTGAGGAGGAGTCACCCACAGCAGGAGGGACCCGCGGGTCTGGGGGCATCCAGCAGGAGGTGCTGGGCAGTTCCGTGCCCACCTGTGGAGCTGAATGTAGGGACAGTGACAAAAACACCCCCTAGGCTGGCTGGGGGGCTTGGCCAGAGCCCAGCCCACAC
>NW_005054582.1:150338-152076 GCF_000277835.1 Geospiza fortis
CTCGCCCGCGGTGGGTGCGGGAGGATGGACGGGCGGGTGGTCTGTCTGTCCTTCCGTCCGGTGGGATGGAGCGGCCGCAGCGGTCGATGCGCCTTTGCCTCTCGCTGTGGTGCGGGGTGAGGGGAAGGGGACTCGTAAATCAATGGCACTTTTTTGTTCCCCGGGTGATGGATGGGCCCCGGATGCGCCAAAAGGACGAAGCTACTGGAGCCGAACAAAGAGCCTGGCTGTGCTGGGGGCTGTCCAGTGCTGGGGGGCACCACATGGAGGACACACCACACTGCCCTGCTCCTCACTGCTGGCACCACCAATGCGGGGTGCTGAGCCCGGCTCCGGCCCTGCTGCCCTCCAGGCCTCTCCAGCACCATGGGAATGAGACTCTGTAGGGTGGGGGTCCCGACGGGGGTCCGGTCCCGCCGTGCCACCGCTGCCAGGGCGTGCTGCAGTGCACCAGGCGCTCCCCGGCAGTGTGGGAGCCAGCGTGCGGCACGCAGCCCGGATTTATGGCAGCAGATGGGAGCGGAGCGGAGCGGCCGCCCGGCTCACCGGTGCCTGCGGCGTGCCAGGTAGCCAGGGTGCCACCGGGGTGCCACCAGCGTCCCTCCGGTGCGGGGCCGGTGGGCAGCGAGCCCGGGGCCGGTGCTGCCAGGGGACATCCATCTGCCCAGCATGACAGGCTGCTGGAAGGTACCACCGCCTGGCCAAGCCCTGCTCTACAAACGCAGTCGTGCAGAAGTGATGCTGCCCATTCTCCTCCCGCACTTAACCCTTCGGGCACTGCCAGAGCCCACCGTCCCCACCGGCCGTGCCATGGCTGCCAGAGTCTGGGATGTGGAGGGTCCATCCCAGCCCAGGTTGCTGGTGCTTCCTGGTATCTGTGGAGCTGGCAGGGACCAGCCCGTGCCTGCTCTGGGATGGGTGCTGGTGAGAAAAGAGGCAGGGTCCCTCTCTCAGAGTGTCTCTTCCTGCCCTTCCACCCCAAACCAAGGCCCACGGGCTCCCTGGATGATGCTGTCAGCAGATCTTGGAGCACTTGGGCCGTTGCACTGAGGGATTTGGGGGTATCTAGAGTTGCTGCTCTGCAGTGACTGTGCAGGAGGAGCCAAGCATGGCAGGGACACAGCGTTGTGACCAAAGCTGCTGCTGGGGTCACCTGGATGTGCCTCGGGCTGTGGTGGCCCTGTGGCTCTCCCCATATAGGGCCATTCCCCAGCTCCTCCCAGCTTTTGGTGATGCCTGTGGGCTCCTGGCAATGCCCGTGGGTGTCACTCCCATGGGCCCCTTGCCACACCAGCTGGGGCTCCTGCACCCTGCCATGGGTGCTGCTGTCCCCCAGCCCAGGGGACACTTTGGTGCCTCGTTAGTGAGGCTGTTTATCAGCAGCCACACTTCTTAATGAGCTGTGCCTTAACGAGCCCCAGCCTGGGCTCCCGGGGGGCTGTGCCTCAGCACTGGGTGCGCCAGGGGAATGGGGGGGTTACCTCTCCCCAGCACCCCGTGACCGAGTGTCACTTGTGACATTTCTCCTAGTCCCTCCATCCCATGGCACAGCTGTGGGGAGCCCCAGCTGCAGGTGCCCGCCCCGGTGTAGGGCAGCTGCTATTGGGGTACGCCGGCGTCCCAGCTCTGCGTCCCGCGTGGAGTTAATTGCGATTTTCTCCTTGGGGCCATTTCTTTAATAACAAGCATTTTTCTCTCCCCGCCCCCCTTCCCACCACATCAAAGGGGGAAGATGAAA
>NW_005054582.1:152869-154833 GCF_000277835.1 Geospiza fortis
GAGCAGGGTGAGAAATCCTGGCGCCGAGCTGCGGCGCGTGCCGGGGCCGTGGTGGGCGGCAGCGGTGGGTCGGCTCCAGGCTGCTGGAAATGGGGAATGCCGGGGAATTCCAAGGAATTCCGGGGTCCTCCTCACACCCACGGGCTGTCCCGTGGAGAACCTGATGCCTGTGGGACCCTGCTGCCCTTCTGGGCGTGTCTGTGCGTCGTCTCCCCTTTGAGGCTTTCTCATATACCTGTGCTCTTGCCCATCGCGCCTGTGCATGTGGCTTGACACCTGTCCCCAGCAGCGCCTGTCCCCTCCCCAGGTCCACCCGTGCCCTCCAGAACGGGGATTCTGCTCCACTCGTGAGGCTCAGGCTGTGCAGGGGTCCCACTGTGTCATGGGCTTCACACAGGGGCCACCGCTGCTCCCAGGGTTCACTGCAAGCTCACCCAGCCTCTGGCTCCCCTTGAGAACCCTTTTTGGGGCAGTGCAGGGCCTCCTCAACGCTGACCTCCCATCCTTCTCTCCCTTGCAGCCTGCGGCGGGAGGGCTACACGGTGCAGGTGAACGTCAATGACTACCTGGACATCTACTGCCCTCACTACAACGCCTCGGTGCCCGAGCACCGGCTGGAGCAGTACGTGCTCTACATGGTGAACGCGGAGGGCTACCGCACCTGCAACACCAGCCAGGGCTTCAAGCGCTGGGAGTGCAACCGGCCCCACGCGCCCCACAGCCCCATCAAGTTCTCGGAGAAGTTCCAGCGCTACAGCGCCTTCTCGCTGGGCTACGAGTTCCGTGCGGGCCAGGAGTACTACTACATATGTGAGTAATGCTGCTACATGTGTGAGTGCTGCTACATGTGTGAGGAGTACTACATGTGTGAGTGCTGCTACATGTGTGAGGAGTACTACATGTGTGAGTGCTGCTACATGTGTGAGGAGTACTACATGTGTGAGTGCTGCTACATGTGTGAGTTACTACATGTGTGTGTGCTGCTACGTGTGTGTGCTGCTACATTGTAAGGAGTACTACGTGTGTGAGTGCTGCTACGTGTGTGAGTGCTGCTACATGTGTGAGAGTACTACATATGTGAGTACTACTGCATGTGTGAGTTACTACATTGTGCGAGTGCTGCTACATGTGTGCTACTACATGTGTGAGTACTGCTACATGTGTGTTACTACATGTGAGTGCTGCTACATGTGTGAGTGCTACTACGCGTGTGAGTGCTACTACCTGTGTACATGGGGCGCCAGGACAGGACCCCCAAACAGCCCCAAACCCCAGGTCTCACTTCAGCTGGGTCCCCTCAGTCCCATCTCAGTTGGGTCTGTCTGCCATCCCCCTTGACTGATTCACCTGCACTCCCAAAATTGGGCAGCTGTTTCCCCACGAGGAGTGGGAACCTTGAGCTCTGGGAGGAGTTGAAGGAGTAAAGGGATGGGGTGGGGTTACATGATGCAAAGAACAAATAGGGTTGTGGGAAAAGATGGGAAGAAGGTTGAGGGTGTGGATGAGTGTGCCAGGGGATGATGATGGAGGATGCAGGATGCTGCTGCAGGATCAGGGTTCAGGGGCTGCTGCTGCAGGATTGCAGTGTTGGTGCCTGATACTGGTGCTGGGCTGGGATGCTAGAACTGATTATTCAGGCCTGGGGTGCCGGTGCAGGGAATTGGTGCAGGATTTGGGGTGCTGGTGCAGGGCATCCGTGCAGGATTTGGGGTGCTGCTGCAGGGCATTGGTGCAGGATTTGGGGTGCTGCTGCATTCCCCCAGCCCGGAGCACACCCCTGGGCAGTACCAGCCCCCTCTCTGTCAACACCCACCCAGCCCCGGGGTGCCTGGGGTTGGGATCCCTGCCATGGAGCCCCTCTCAGCACGTTCTCTCCTTGCAGCCACGCCGACGCACAACCACCGCCGGGCCTGCCTGAAGATGAAGGTGTTTGTCTGCTGCGCCTCCAGTAAGTACCCCCGTGC
>NW_005054582.1:155624-156322 GCF_000277835.1 Geospiza fortis
TGCCCGCAGCCTCCCCACCATGGCTGCTCCGTGCCTGGGGGGCAGCGCCGAGCCCGATGAGAGCAGGGACCCCCGGGGCCGGGCAGTCTGTACATACCCATATAGATCTATACATACTGTACAGAGAGCGACTACAGAGATATTCTATCTATACTGTACCATAGGCAGCGGTGCCGGCCCCGGGCTGGCTTGTACATAGTCGAACGTGTTGGATTTTCCTCGTCTTCCGTGAAGACCCGACCTATGCAAACGCACAGACACTTTTTGGGGAAAAACAAAACAAAAACAAAACAAAAAAAAAACATTCTCGATCTTTTTTTCAAGTGCTTTGGCTGGTGATTTTCATATTCTGCTCTTAGTCTATTAAAAAAAAAATAATAAAAGGATAAAAAAAGGGATCCCTGTCACGGTGGCGTGCAGCATTTCCAGCCCTCGGAGGGGTCCCAGGGGGGCTCCGGCTCGGACAGGCGTTCAGGAGAGGGCTGATCTCCACTGTGCCACCCACCTTGCCAGGCACACCAGGCTCGGTACCGCTGGCAGGGGGATGCAGGGCACTTCCCACCGCTGGCTCTGCTCCCCATCGACCCCCCCAGCGCCGGCAGGGACGCGGTGCTTCCCACAGGGATGTGGCGCGGACAGCAGGAGCGATTGAAGGTAAGGGCAGCGCGGGGGGCCCGTGGCACGCAGGACCGGGGGTG
>NW_005054582.1:156554-157879 GCF_000277835.1 Geospiza fortis
CCCCGCCGGCCCGGGCTTGCCGGGGTGCGGGAAGAGCCGACGAACCCGTCCGACGGGTCCTGGCAGCTCTCCCAGCAGGCGCCGGGTTCGCCACGTCCCCGCCGCGCTCCGGCAGGCCTGGCCCGCATGGGGCTGAGCTCCCTGCCCCGGGTCCCCTCCCGGGGTGCCCAGGTGCCACCCGCAGCTCTCTGGTGGCCCAGGGCAGGGCGGGCACGGGGTGGGTGGGGCAGCACCGCTGCCACTGCCAAGGGCCGTGTCCGGCCAGGTGCTGATTGCCAGGGGCTGGCCAAAGCACCAGTGCCAGTGCGGTGCCATGCTGGTGGCACGTGGCACAGTGAGCCTGGCACAGCTTGGGTGGCCAGTGCCCTGCGGGGGTGTGAGAGCCACAGTCACTGCCCTGGCACAGAGAGCGCTGCCTGCAGGATCCCTCCTGCCATTTGCCTCGACCCTGGCACCGCTTCTTGTGCATGCATGGCACCACCCATGGCTCGGTGGGCACCTGGCTCAGGTGTGCTCCATGCCCTAGGGATGAGCACAGCGGGACAGCCCAGACCCACCAAGAGTCTTCTGGGGCACTGGTAGAGGAGATTCCCAAGCCCAGCTGCCCCAAGTCGAGTGGGGGGCCATGGTTGGGACCCCAGTGCTGAGGTTTGGGTGCCCCTTGGGTACTTTGGGGTCTCACAGCCTGGGCAGCAGATCCAACCAGGGGGATGTGTGCCAGGTGTGGCACGAGGCTCTGCCTCACCTTGGGGCACCTCCTCTGCCCAGTCAGGGCTCTGTGGCCGAAGGCACGAGGTCCTGGCACGGCTGGACAGCCCTGGGGCTGCGGCTCTGCCCCCTCCAGCCTGGCACCAGGCCATGCCTACCTGCCATGCCTACCTGCCAGGCTGCACGCAGCTGGCACTGCGTCACCGCGGCCTTCGCTCCCGGCCACAAACTGGACGGCTCCTCTTCCTCCCCTAGCCTGGCAGGGTGACGTCAGCCCAGCCAGGGGCCGGGGCACTCCCGGGTGTCCCCAGCCAACAAACCACAAACACTGTCACGAGTTCGGCGGCCTGTGGCCAAGCCTACCTGCCCCACACGGAGCAGCAGCGATGTTTACAGCCTGAGACGGCTTCACCTTTGTCCCTCCATCGCGGGCACCAATCCCAGCCCATTGTCACCTGCTCCCAGGTGCGTGGCCGTGACCATGTGCACCATGTGCACACCACCACTGGCACCCCCAGTGCTGCTGCAGGTGGGTACCCGCCCTACCCAGGGCGCTGCCCACCCTGTGCCCCACTGTTGGGTCCTAAAAGAGGCAATGGGGCACCTCTAGCCTCAGT
>NW_005054582.1:157930-158545 GCF_000277835.1 Geospiza fortis
CTGCTCCTCCACCAGTGCTCTGGTGGTGACACTGGGTCTCGCTGTGTCCACCCAGCCCCACTCCCAGCCACTTCGCTGTGACCTGGTGGCCCTGCTCCAGGGCTGGGGCCATGGCAGATGAGACAGGGGAGCCCCTTGGCCAGCAGGGTTGGGTGCCACATCCCAGTGCCACAGGATAGATCCAGCATGGTGCCCCAGGAGGCTCATTATACCCAGGCAGGCCCAGCACAAGGCTCAACCACCAGGGGCTGCCCAGCCCTCCCTTGCCAGTGCTCCCTGCCTTGGTTTCCCCAGGCAGAGTCTGTCCCTGACGTGGAGGGGGCAGTACCAGGGTGATGCCAGGACCACGGGATCGGTGCTGCACCCATCCCCGTGGCCTGCACGTGGCCTCCCAGCCGTGTTCCCAGGAGTCCTCCCCTGTACAAGCCACGGCAGCGCCGGCATCCCGGGAACAGAGGCCTGGCACTGTCATTATGGATGATGTCAGGCCTGGCCACAAGCAGGGAGGATGAGAGCAAAGCAGCCTCCCTGGGAGCGAGGGGGTGGGGAGAGAGAGAGGCTGAGGTGTGGGGGGAATGTGGGGCACCCAGCCCCACGGCCTGAGCCCGGAGGATT
>NW_005054582.1:159783-160211 GCF_000277835.1 Geospiza fortis
GTGTGGAGCCCCTGCCCGGTGTGGGTCACTTTTTGGGGGGTGGCCCTGCACCGTGCAGGTCCCGTGTGGGGAGATGGGGTGTGCGCGGAGGTGGGGTGGACCTGGAGCGCGGTGTTGTGTGCGGGGAGGGCGCTGGTCACTGTCAGGGCGCTGTGTCCCCTTCCCGGTGCCGTTCCCGGTGGGGGGACGGGGGTTTGTGTCCCCTGGCCCGGTCCCGGTGCTGGGGTGTGTTCTGTTTGTGTCCCGGTTAGCGCCCGTCTCGGTAGGGAGGGTTTGTATCCCCCTGCCTGCTGCCGCTCCCGGTGTCCCGGAGTGTGTGTCCCCCCGCCGGTGCTGCTCTCGGTGTGGGGATGGTTCCGTGATTTCTGTCCCCTTGATCGATACCGGTGGGGGGTGTGTCGTGCGTGTGTGTGTGTCCCCCCCCCCTC
>NW_005054582.1:161513-164631 GCF_000277835.1 Geospiza fortis
GGCTCCCCTCCCTGCTCCGCGGCCCTTGGGGAGCGCTGGGAATTGGGGTGCGCTCACCTCTCACTGCCGGGGGGCCCAGCCGGAGGGAGAGTGAAGGGGGCGCTGCCCTTTGGAAGCTATTCCAGGTGCTGCAAGACTCAGCACAGGGAAGGGTGGACCCAAAGGTGCCCCCAGGCAGCGCTGCCGTGGCCAGGCTGCTGGCCCCCCCTGGGTATGGGGGATTTGGGGGTGCAAGTAAAGCCCCTAACCCAGCTCTGACCCCCGTGCCGCCCCCTCCTGCCGCAGGTTTCTGTGGAGTGACTACACGGTGGAGGTTCGTCTCAATGATTACCTGGACATTATCTGCCCTCACTACGAGGAGGGCAGCGTGGACCCCCGGGCCATGGAGCGCTACACGCTCTACCTGGTGGAGCTGGAGGAGTACCAGGCCTGCAAGCCCCGCTCCAAGGAGCAGATCCGCTGGGAGTGCGACAAGCCCAGCGCCCTGCACGGCCCCGAGAAGTTCTCAGAGAAGTTCCAGCGCTTCACTCCCTTCACGCTGGGCAAGGAGTTCAGGGAGGGACACAGCTACTACTACATCTGTGAGTGCTGGGGGGCTGCGGGGGGGGCTGGGAGGTGCTGCAGGGATTCCCCATCGCAGCTCTGGCACCGCCTGCCCCGGCCTCGACGCAGAAGGGGAGGATCCAGGCAGGTGGGTTGGGGGCTGAGGGTGGGTTCCCTTCTGGGATGGCAGGGTGTTCTTGGGGGCACCAGGCTGAGCCTGTGGGGGCACTGGCCTAAACACAGCCACCCAGGGGTTTGCTGGGCGCACTGGGGCTCGTCTGCCCCTCTTGGGGGGCTCTGGAGCTGGCTGAGGTACCAAAGCTGGTGGCAACCCTCTGCAGGGGTGATGTGCTGCTGGTTTGGGGTACAGCTTGTCTTTTGGGGTACAGCTTGTCTTTTGGGGCTGCTGGGTGCTGATGGCTCCTCTCTTTTCCCCCCACAGACGATGCAGCTGCACACGTGCTGAGGAGCGTGGGGCAGAACTCGGCCATGCGCAGCAGCAGCCGCCCCTTCACCTTTATCAGCCTCCTCCTGCCCCTCCTGGTGCCACAGGGGCTCTGAGGTGCCCCTCGTGCCCGGACCCACCGAGGCTGTGGCCATTGGGGACCCCCGTGGTCCCCGCACATCTGCCCCGCGTGCCCTGCCCTGCGCACATCTGGGCAAGGCAAGGATTTGTCAGTATTATGGGGCTGGAGGGCCCAAAGCCATCGGAGCAGCTGGAGCTTTCAGGCTTCCCTGGCCCTTCCAGGATGCTCCTGGCAGCCAGAGGCCGAGCGGGAGCCTGGAGCTGGAGGGGCTGAGGTGCCCCAGACTGGAGAGGGGCAGGGGGCTGGCACCCCTGCCCCGCAGCTGAGCTCGCCCTACACCCTCGGGGCTTTCCCCGTGGTGGGCTGGAACTGGAATGTGTCCTGCAGGCGGGGACGTGGGGGTGGCCAGGTGACCCCAGTGTCAGTGGCCAGGGAGCACAGACAGGCTGGAGATGCCCTGCACACAGGGGAGAGGGGTTATGAGAAACACCCCACTCCTCCCTGTGCTGCACCCCTACCCCTTCCTTCATCCCCTGGCCCTTCCCCATCCCTCCCCTCCGCTGGGTGTCGGAGGGAGCCCCCAGCACCCCCTTTGTACAGCTTTCTAACACGGGACTTTTTATACCATTGTCGGGAATAAATAACCAAAACCATGCCGAGCTCCTGAGACCTCCCCCACCGCCCTGGGCCAAGGCTCTCCTGGCCCCCGTGGGGGGTTGGGCTGGTTAATTAATTAATTGGCTGGTGTTTGCACGGGGCTGTTAAGTGGCCAAGTGCCACAGTGGCTGGCACTGTCCCCGGCTTTATCTGGTGACACAAAAGCCTCCCCTGAGGGTAGGGAACCCTCCCCCTGCACTGCAGTGAGCTTCCAGGTGGGGGGCAGGGGTTTGTCCCGGGACAAACCCCATTGGAATGTGACAGGCCCCGGGGATGGGATAAATCCCGCTGCTGGTGAGGAGGGGGCTGGGCAGGGGACACGGCCTGGCTGCACCCCAGGGACCCCCACGGGGTGACCCCAGGGATGTGGGACCCCTGAGGGGGTGACACTGTGGGTGCAGGGAGCTGGGATCACAGGGATTTGGGGGCCTTGGAATTGGGGACTGCAGGGAGCTGGGATCACAGGGATTTGGGGGCCTTGGAATTGGGAAATGCAGGGAGCTGGGATCGCAGAGATTTTGGGGTCCCTGAGGGTGGGACACTGTGGGTGCAGGGAGCTTGGATCACAGGGATTTGGGGGCCTTGGAATTGGGGACTGCAGGGAGCTGGGATCACAGGGATTTGGGACCCCTGAGAGTGAGACACTGTGGGTGCAGGGAGCTGGGATCGCAGCAGTTTGGGGGCCCTGGAACTGGGAACTGCAGGGAGTGAGGGTCCTGGAGAGGTGAGGTTTTGGGGCACAGGGATACATGACACCCGAATGTGGGGGACCCTAGAGATGGAGGGTCATGGAGAGGGGACACAGGGATGAGTGACCCCCAGGATGTGTGAGGGGAACCCTGGGATAGTGGGGTCACAGGGAAATGTGGATCCCAGGGATGCAGGGGGATTCTGGGGAGTTGTCACAGGGATGTGTGACCCCCAGGATGTGTGGGGGCACTTTGAGGTCACAGGGAAATGTGGATCCTGCATCCCTGGGATCCCTGGGGAGTTGTCACAGGGATGTGTGACCCCCAGGATGTGTGGGGGCACTTTGAGGTCACAGGGAAATGTGGATCCCAGGGATGCAGGATCCTGGGGAGTTGTCACAGGGATGAGTGACCCCCAGGATGTGTGGGAGCACCGTGGGACAGTGGGGTCACAGGGAAATGTGGATCCTGGGGAATTGTGGATCCCAGGGATGCAGGATCCTGGGGAATCGCTGTCACAGGGATGTGTGACTCCTGCAGGAGGCGGGAGTGGGGAGCTGCGCTCACAGGGCTGTGAGACCCCCAGGCTGTGCAGTCTGCACCGTGGCGTTGACCCTGGGGATGCCAAGGGACCCCAAACCTGAAGTGGGGGTGCTCCCCCACAGACCGGCCCCGGTGCCCTCGCGGTGCCCGCGGGGCGCT
>NW_005054582.1:164789-168453 GCF_000277835.1 Geospiza fortis
TGCAGAGGGGCCCATGGGGGATGAGGGTGCAATGAGGACCCCAGGGCGGGTTTGGGGTGCAGGGGAGGCCTTGGGGGTGCAGTGGGGCCATAGGGGATGAGGGTGCAATGAGGACAGCAGGATTGGTTTTGGGGTGCACTGTGGGGCCTGGTGGGAGAGCTGAGGGTGCAATAGTGAGGGCACCAGAGGCATTTTGGGGGCTGCAGTGGGGGCCATGGAGGGACATTTGGGGGTAAAATAGGGACGGTGTTAGGGCCAGTTTGGGGGTGCAGTGGGGAGGGCAGTAGGGGAGTGTAATGGGGGCCAGTTTGGGGGTGCAGTGGGGGCCATAGGTGTCCAATGGGGAAGGCATCAGGCCCAGTTTGGGGGTGCGGTGAGGGCCATAGGGGTGCAGTGGGGAGGGCACCAAGCCCAGTTCAGGGGTGCAGTGGGCCATGGATGGCTGGTGCATGGGGGTGCATGGGGGCCATAGGTGTCCAATGGGGAAGGCATCAGGCCCAGTTTGGGGGTGCGGTGAGGGCCATAGGGGTGCAGTGGGGAGGGCACCAAGCCCAGTTCAGGGGTGCAGTGGGCCATGGATGGCTGGTGCAGAGGGATTGGGGGTGGTGCTGAGTTTTGGGGTGCAGGGGGAGGAGTGGGGGGTGCAGTGCCTGCTGGCTGCAGAGACTGGAGCCTCCCCCACCTCAGCACTGCCAGGCACCCAGGAGGACGCTGCCCTCCGCCCTCCCCAGGTCTGACCTGCGCCAGATGTTGGCAACCAAAAGTGTGGAGAACATCCAGTTCCTGCCCTTCCTCACCACTGATGCCAAGTACAGCAGGGTTGGGTCCTGGGGAGGGGGGGGGGTCATACAGATTTGAGGGCCAGGGGGGATCCCCCAGGCTGCAGCCAAGTGCCTGTGCCCTATCCCCTGCAGCAACCTGAGCTGGCTGGGCTATGGCTGCCTGAAGGGGGACGGGACAGTGATCACCGTGAACGCCATCGGGGCAGCTCTGCAGACCCTCTACATCCTGGTGTATCTCTACTACAGCCCTGCCAAGGTGGGGCAGGGGCCTGGGGTGATGGGGAGGATGGGGGATCCTCACCCTGACATCCCCCTGCTGTCCCTCCCAGCGCCCCGTGCTGCTTCAGGTCCTGCTGCTCCTGGCTGTGGTGGTCACTGGCTGTGGCTACTTCACCATCCTGGTTGACACAGGGACACGCCTGACACACCTGGGGCTCTTCTGCAGCGTCTTCACCATCAGCATGTACCTCTCACCGCTGGCTGACCTGGTGTGTGGGGCTTGGCAGAGCTGGGGCTTGCCAGCCCGGGCCCTGCCTGACGTTTGCTCCTGCAGGCCAAGGTTATCCGGAGCAAGTCGACGCGGTGCCTGTCCTTTCCCCTGACCGTCACCACCCTTGTGGCCTCCAGCAGCTGGACACTCTATGGCCTGCAGCTCCATGATCCCTACATCACAGTGGGTTGGGGTGGTGGAATGCTGAGGGGTGCCATCCCATCTTATCCCATCTCGTTGTATCCCATCCCATCCTACTCCATCGCATCCCGCGCAGTCCCATCCCCATCCCACCCCTGCTTCATCTGCATTCCACCCTTCTCCATCCCATCCCATTCTGTTCTGTCCCCCTCCCGCCCCATCTCACCCCATCCCATTCCCATCTCACCCCACTCCATCCCCATTTCACCCCTATCCCATCCCATCCTATCCCATCCCCATCCTATTGCCATCCCATTCCATCCTATCCTTCCCCATCCCCACCTCACTGCCATCCCATCCCATCCCATCCCATCCCATCCCATCCCATCCCATCCCATCCCACCCCATTCCCCTCTCATGGCTCAGCTGAGCACTTGCCTTGGCACTGGCCCCGTTCAGCACTGCCTGTGTCACCCAGCCAAGCATGATGACCATTGATTTTAATTAATTAGCTGGGATGGGGCCAATAAACCTCCCCTGGCACCACAGGGGGAGGGGTACACCCACTGTCCCCCCATGTCCTCCCGCAGGTCCCCAACGTGCCAGGGATCGTCACCAGCCTCGTGCGGTTCTGGCTCTTCCAGCGGTACAGACCAGAGCAGGACAAGCTCTACAGCCCCCTGCCTGCCTGAGAGGTGCCCTCAGGGGCACCCCAACTCTGCCCTGGGCTGGCCCCAGCGCTGTCCCCTTGGCCACTCCCAGTGGGACACCAGGAAGGACCTCCTGCCCTGCATCCTTCAGCGAAGGCCCTGGAGCTCTCAGCGAATCCTTTGGGGCACCACAAGCCCCTCAAACCCCAGGGTGGGAGTTTTCCATGCCTATGGCCCTGCCTGGCAGCAGGATTTGGAGGGGCAGGGCTTCTGAGTGGCTTCCAGGGGTGCAGGTGTCACTTTTGTATGGATTCAAGTGCCTTTTGAATAAATCAGAGACTTCCCAGCGCCTGCTTCTTGTACCTGCTGCAGAGGATGGTGCAGCTCTTGGCCCTACAGCTGCTTTGGGAGCTCCTGCTGGCCAGCCAGGGGGGTGCTTGTGGCCATACAGGGGCTGCTTTTTGGGGGGCCTCATTCTGACACACCCTGGGCTCTGGCAAACCCTCAGTAGGCATCAGCCCTGATGTTGGGGCCATGAGGGGACCCCAGGGAAGCCAGCGCTGCTCTGAGCAGCCTGAGGGAGCCACCCATCACAGTGTGGGGGTAAAAGTGTGGAACTGACAAGCAGGACCTGGGAATTGATGGGAAACCTTGCTAAACCCCCGTGGATCGAGCAGGCCTGGATCAAGCATCGATGCTCTGTCAATTAACCAATTAACAGAGATCTGGAATGAAGATATCGGGCTGGTGCTTCGGTGGAGGGGCCAAATCACAGAGCAGACACTGGAGCCTTGCAGAAAGAGACCCCCATCCCATGCAGGACCCCCCAGGACCGAGGAGCTCATCCCACATTCCCCCCACGAGGGGACCCCAGGGAAGCCAGCACTGCTCTGAGCCCACTGAGGGAGCTACCCATCACAGTGTGGGGGTAAAAGTGTGGAACTGAGGAGCTGCCACCATGGCAGCAACTAGGAAACTGTGGCAGCAACTCTGTGGTCACAGAGAGCAACAGGAATCGATGGGAATCCTTGCTAAACCCCCGTGGATCGAGCGGGCCCGGATCAAGCATCGATGCTCTGTCAATTAACCAATTAACAGAGATCTGGAATGAAGATATCGGGCTGGTGCTTCGGTGGAGGAGCCAAATCACAGAGCAGAGACCCCCACCCCATGCAGGACCCCCCAGGACCGAGGAGCCTCATCCCACACTCCAGCCAGATGACACCATTGGGATGAAGGATGCCGGGAGGAGCTGTGCTGTGCCTCTGCTGCTTGTGCACACCTCACACACAGCCTGCAAAAATCCATAAAAGGGACAGAGCTGAGCGTGGTGCCAAGGGAAGGAGGACGAGCTCCTGGCGTGCTCTGTCTTGCCCTGTGCAGCCGGGGCTCCCTGTGCCTGCTCTGGCTGCTCCAAGGACTCGGCCCAGCAGGGAAGAGCCCCCAAACTCGGGAAAGAACTCCCAGGCTGGCCCCACAGCCCGGGGAAAGGGCTCCCAGGCTGGCCCCACAGCCCGGGGAAAGGGCAGCTTTCTCCACTGCCACACCTTGGCTGCCAACCGGTCGCTCCGGCTGCCCCGTGCCGGGAGCGGCTCCGCCCG
>NW_005054582.1:168478-169789 GCF_000277835.1 Geospiza fortis
GCCACACGGGCTGGGAGGAGCTCCTCGTGGCCATGACTAGAGGCTCTGGATCGCCCTGAGTAGCCCCCTGGATGACCATAAGTAGCTCCTTGAAGGCCATGAGTAGAGGCTCTGGATCGCCACGAGTAGCCTGCACAGGGTCATGGGTAGCTCGCAGATGGCTGTGAGTAGCACCTAGATGAGCACAAGGAACCCCTGACGATCCTGAGTAGCCTCTGATGGCCATGTGTAGCCCCTAGATGACCACAAGGAGCCCCTGATGATCCTGAGTAGCCTGTGAGTAGCCTCTGATGGCTGTAAGTAGCTCCAGGATGGCCACAAGGAGCCCCAGGATGGCCACAAGGAGCCCCTGGTGACCACAAGGAACCCCAGGATGGCCACAAGGAATCCCCTGACTGGCTTCAGTAGCCCCTGAGGGCCACAAGTAGCCCCAGGATGGGGCCAGATTGCCATGAGCAGCCTGTAGAGAGTCATGAGTAGCCCTTGCATGAGCACAGGTAGCCACTGGATAGATGTAGCCCCTTTGAATGATCACGAGGAGCCCTTGGCTGGCTGTAAGCAGCCCCTGGTGACCCTCAGTAGCCCACACAAGGCTGTCAGTAGCCCCCAGAGCACTGCTGTGGTCCTGCCCCCACCAAGGCCCCACATGGCCAAATCCAGGGCAATGTCACCCTCCCAACCACCCGTGTGCCAGCGAGGGCTCAGAGCTTCCCACTCTGCTCCCACCAGCCTTTGCTGCTCAGGAAACGGCTAATTAGCTGCTCCTGCTAATTAACCCGAGTCCTCCCTCCCTCTCCCAACTGCTCCTTTCTGCAGAGCATTCACAGCTGCTAATTAAAATCCCAGAGTGCTCTGGCTGGAGGAGCTGCTGGCTGCCAGGGCAGCAGCTTCCTGCTCATCCTCCCTCCTCCCAGTGAAGCCCAGTGTGGTGCTGTGGATGGGCAGAGGAGTCGGGGGAGCTCCCCTGGGGCTGCTGAGGGGGGCAATTTAAAGGCTGTGTTGCCCACTCCACCCTTCCAGTCCCTCTCCTCCTTGCCGGGAACTCAGCCAGCAGGATGGGATGGGGCTCCTCCAGCTCCCACCTGCGGGGGTGAACCACATCTGAGCCGGGAATGTGTCTGGATCCCACTTCAGAGCCAAACTCCAGAGAGCTCAGCGAGGGACAGGGGGGACATGCATGGAGAGCCTGCCCTTCAGAGACCCCTCAATCCCTCCCTGCACACCCTGAGAGCCGAGTGATCCCCTCGGGAAAACCAAATCATTCCTCTGGGTGGACTCCAGCAGCCCCCAAGGCTCTCAGTGCCCGCAGCT
>NW_005054582.1:169887-170195 GCF_000277835.1 Geospiza fortis
TCCCGGGCCTCACACGCAGCACCGCCCCGGGTCACACAGAGCACTGTCCCGGGTCACACACAGCACAGCCAGCACTGTCCCGGGTCACACACAGCACTGTCCCGGGTCACACACAGCACTGTCCCGGGTCACACACACAGCACCGTCCTGGGTCACACACACAGCACTGTCCTGGGTCACACACACAGCACCGTCCCAGGTCACACAGAGCACCGTCCCGGGTCACACAGAGCACTGTCCCGGGTCACACAGAGCACCGTCCCGGGTCACACACACAGCACAGTCCCGGGTCACACACACAGCCCCGC
>NW_005054582.1:171414-173571 GCF_000277835.1 Geospiza fortis
CCCGCGGCGGGGGCCGCAGGAAGCATCTGGTTTCCTCCACGTCCGGCCGGAGGGGTGCCAGGGAGCCGGCGTGGGAGCGAGTCCTGCCCGCCCTCCCACGGCTGCGGGAACCGCGCCGTTCCCACCCCCCCTCCCCAGCCCCGGTGTCGTGAGGAGGGCACAGACGAAGTCTGTGATGCCCTGCCAAGGGCAGCAGCCTGAGCTGTGCCAGCACAGCTGGGGCTGGACCCCCAGAGCCCCCTGCCCACTCCAGTCTGCTCCCATCCTGGCTGGGCTGGGATTTTCCTCCCTGGCAGCTCTGGGCACACAAGGTGCCAGCAGCAAATCTCCCACCCTGGGCATCCCAGAACCTACCCCAGGCTCCAGGGCCACTTCCAGCAACACTGGCACACAGCGGGGCCAGAACTGGGCTGGCAGCTGGCACAGGGGACAAGGAGCTACAAAGAAATGGCTTTATTGGGCAGGGGGAGGTCCTGGATCGGCCACAGGGAGGGGGCTGCCCCAGGAAGGGGCAGCAGGACATCAATTTCTCTTCCTGCCCTTGCCAACAGCCTTGGCAGGAGGAGCGACGGGCGCTGTGGACTGGTAGAGAGTGGAGGAGATCTTGTTGATGTAGTAGAGACCCACCATGGAGAAGATGAGGCTACGAGGGCACAAGGGAAGAGGCTGCTCAGCTGCTGGGGGCAGGAACATGCCAGGCTCACCCCAACACCTTGCCCCTGGATCCCACTCTCCTGCCCTTCCCAAACAATTTCCCCTAGATCCCACTCTCCTGCCCTTCCTAAACCAACAATTTCTCCTTGGATCCCACTCTCCTGCCCTTCCCAAATACCTTCCCTTGGATCCCACTCTTCTGCCCTTCATAAACCAAGTTTCCCCCTGCCCTTCCTGAACCAATTTCCCCCTGGATCCCTCTCTCCTGCCCTTCCTAAACCAACAAACCAACAATTTCCATTGGATCCCACTCTCCTGCCCTTCCCACACACCTTCCCTTGGATCCCTCTCTCCTGCCCTTCCTAAACCAACAATTTCCTTTGGATATCACTCTCCTGCCCTTCCCAAACCAACAATTTCCCGCTGGATCCCACTCCCCTGCCCTTCCCAAACACCTTCCCTCAGATCCCACTCTCCTCCCCTTCCCACCAGCCCCCTGATGCTCCCTGCCCAGCCTCCTGCCCCCCTCCCAGTGTCCCCCGTGCCCCCTCAGTGTCCCCTCGGTCACTCCCACCCCCCCAGGGCACCTCAGGACCTACCAGGTGGTCACACAGACCCTGTGGATGAGGCCAGAGGCGAACAGGGCCAGCAGGAGGCAGGTGAGGACTGTGGAGAACCAGGAGACACACACGGTGCTGCAGGGCTGGCCCCGGGGATGGAGGGACAGCACCATTCCCCCCCAGACTCAGGAGAAGCTCCCCCCGCCACCATCCAGTGGCACTGCTGGGGCACCCCCAGCCCTTTGGCCACCCCCGTGTCCCCTCCAGTGGCACTGCTGGGGCACCCCCAGCCCTTTGGCCACCCCCGTGTCCCCTCCTGGGCTCCCCCATCACTCACTCTCAGGGAATATCTTGGCCTGGAAGCCCTTCCCAAAGATGAGGTTCTCCAGGTTGTTGAAGGCCTGGGGGTGGAGTTAAGGCACACAACGGGATCCTGCTGTCCCCATTTCCCACCCTCCCGGCCCTCTGCAGGGAAGGGCCCTCCGGAAAGTGTCAGGGACAGTTTGGGGGTGCAGTGAGGCCCAAAGGGGTGCAATGGGGGGAGGGCATCAGGCCCAGTTTGGGGGTGCAATGGGGAGGGCAGCAGGGCCACTTTGGGGGTGCAATGGGGGCCAAAGGGAGGGGTGCAATAGGGGGCACCAGGCCCAGTTTGGGGGTGCAATGGGGGCCATAGGGGGGTGTAATGGGGGGAGGGCACCAAGACCACTTTGGGGGTGCAATGGGGGCCATAGGAGTGCAGTGGGGAGGACAACAGGCCCAGTTTGGGGGTGCAGTGAGGACTAAAGGGGGTGCAACGGGGGAAGGGCACCAGGCCCAGTTTGGGGGTGCAGTGAGGCCCATAGGGGTGCAATGGGGAGGGCATCAAGGCGAGTTTGGGGGTGCAGCCAGGCCCAGTTTGGGGGTGTAATGGGGAGGGCATCAGGCCCAGCTTGGGGGTGCAATG
>NW_005054582.1:175296-176905 GCF_000277835.1 Geospiza fortis
GCCCGGCCCCGGTCTGGGTGCCCAGCCCGGTCCTGGCACTGGTCCCAGTGGCGGGGCCGGTCCGGGCTCTGCTGTGGGTCCAGCTGCAGTCCCCATCCCAGCCCCCAGCGCCATCCTGGCCCCCATCTCCCTCTCCATCCCAGTTCCAATCCCACACCCATCCCAGTCCCCATCGCCATCCCAGCCCCAGGCCCATCATGGCACTATTCCCAGTGCTGGTCCTCATCCCCATCCCAGCCCTGGGCCCATTCTGGTGCTGATCCCAATGGTGGCCCTCTTCCCCGTTGCACTGCCAATCCTGATACTGGTCTGATCCTGGGCTCAGCCCCAGTCCCATCCCCACACCAGGCCTGGGTCCCATCCAGGCTCTGATCCCAGTCCTGGTGCTGATTCTGCCCATGCTGCTGCTGCCAGGCCTGATCCTGGCTCTGATGCTGCTCCCTGTCCTCATCATCCCCCATCCCTGCTCCTGCTCCTGGCTCTGGTGCTGCTCCCAGGCCTGATCCTGACCCTGCTGTGATCCCAGCTTCAGCCCCCAGTGCTGATCCTGGTTCTGACCGTGCTGCTGCCCCCAGGCCTGATCCTGGCCATGATGCTTCTCCTGGTGCCAGTGCTGGCCCCAGTCCTGGTCCTGCTGTGGCCCCAGTCCTCCATCCCCAGTCCTTCGTCCTGCTGCTGGCCCTGACGTTCCTCAGACTGCTCCCAGGCCTGATCCTGGCTCTGATGCTGGTCCCAGCCTTTGCCCCTATCCCAGTGCTGCTCCTCACACTGGCCCTGCTCGTGGCTGTGGTTCCAGTGCTGGCCTTGATCTTGGCCCTGCTGCTGATCCCAGCTCCATTCCTCATCTCGGTGGTAGCTGGGGCTGGTCCCAGGCCCCATCATTGCCCTGATGATGGTCCCAGTCCTTGTCTCCATCCCAGCCCAGGTCCCAGTACTGGTCCTGATCCTAGTCCTGATCCTGATCCTGGCCCTGGTGTTAATTCCAGGGCCTGGTGCTGATCCCAGCCCTGATGCTGATCCTGGCCCAGGTGCTGATCCTGGCCCTGGAGTTGATTCCAGGCTTTGGTGCTGATCCCAGCTGTGATACTGGTGCTTAACCCATTCCTGATGTTGATCCTGGCCCAGGTGCTGGTCCTGGCCCTGATCCCACCCTTAGTGATGGTCCTAGCCCTGATTCTGATCCTGGCCCTGGTGCTGGTCCTGGCCTAGATCCTGGCCCTGGTGCTGATCTCAGCCCTGATGTTAGTCCTGGCCCTCATGCTGATCCTGGTCCTAGTGCTGGTCTCAGCCCTGGTGCTGGTCCTGGCCCAGGTGCTGGTCCTGGCCCTGGTGCTAATCTCAGCCCTGGTCCTGGTCCTGGTGCTGATCTCAGCCCTGATGTTGATCCTGGTCCTGGTGCTGGTCCCATCTGGTCCCAGCCCCTCTGTCCCCAGCGGGTGACGCTCCCCTCTCTCCGCAGACCAGCATGAAGAACATGGAGCGGGAGCTGGTGTGCCCGGTGTGCAAGGAGATGTACAAGCAGCCGCTGGCCCTGCCCTGTACCCACAACGTGTGCCACGTGTGTGCCAGCGAGGTGCTGCTGCAGCACGGCCACCTGTACTGCGACCCC
>NW_005054582.1:177248-179568 GCF_000277835.1 Geospiza fortis
GGGGAGGGCGGGAGACAGCGGGGGTGGCTGAGGGGATGGGGACAGGGAGGGGTTTGGGACAGCCGGAGGGGATGGGGACAGGGATGGCTGGAGAGGTTTGGGGACAGCTGGAGGGGATGGGGACAGGGATGGCTGGAGGGGACAGAGATGGCTGGAGAGGACAGGGGTGGCTGGAGAGGATGAGGACAGGGATGGCTGGGGGGGGTTGGGGACAGCCAGAGGGGATGGGGACAGCTGGAGGGGCAGAAATAGCTGGAGGAGAAGGGGATGGCTGGAGAGGACAGGGCTGACTGGAGAGGTTGAGGACAGGGATGGCTGGAGGGGTTTGGGATAGCTGGAGGGGACAGAGGTGGCTGGAGGGGTTGGGAGCAGGGACAACAGGAAGGGACAGAGGTGGGGATGGGGCTTTTTGCCCTGCTGACCCCCATCCCTGCCTCCCTCCCACAGGCTTTGGCACCTACCCTGGGCGCAAGCGGGGTGCCGTGCACCCGCAGACCGTCAGCTTCCCGTGCCCCGCCTGCCAGCGGGACGTGGACCTGGGCGAGCGGGGCCTGGGCAGCCTCTTCCGCAACCTGACCCTGGAGCGGGTGGTGGAGCGCTACCGGCAGACCATCAACATCAGCGCCGCCATCATGTGCCAGTTCTGCAAGCCCCCGCAGCTGGAGGCCACCAAGGGCTGCACAGAGTGCAAGTCCAGCTTCTGCAATGAGTGCTTCAAGCTCTACCACCCCTGGGGCACGCAGAAAGCCCAGCATGAGCCCACGCCCCCCACCCTCACCTTCCGCCCCAAGGTGGGTCCTCCTGCCCACCTTAGTCCTCCTGATTACGGCTGAGAGGGTTGGGATTGTTCAGCCTGGAGAGGAGAAGCTTTGGGGTTACCAAATTGGGGCCTTCTGGTGTCTGAAGGGAGCTTTTGAAAGGATGGGGCGAGACTGTTTACAAGAGCCTGGAGTGACAGGACAAAGGGCAATAGGTTCGGATTGAAAGAGAGTAAGTTTGGGTTAGAAATTGGGAAAAAATTCTTGTAGTGAGGGTGGTGTGGTCCTGGGACAAGGTGCCCATGGAAGTTGTGAATGCCACACCCCTGGAAGTGTTCAAGGCCAAGGTGGGGTCTGAGCAATGGGGTCTGGATGAGGATGTCCCTGCTCGTGTCAGGCGGGTTAGAACAAGACGATGTTCCAGGTCCCCTTCCAACCCCAACCATTCTGTGACGCTGAGATCTGGGGTGCAGGGGTGGGACTCTGTGGGAATGGAGGGAGGTGCTGAGCCCTGCTGTGCTCGTGCAGGGGCTGATGTGCCCGGAGCACAAGGAGGAGGTGACTCACTACTGCAAGACCTGCCAGCGGCTGGTGTGCCAGCTCTGCCGCGTGCGCCGCACCCACACCAGCCACAAGATCACCCCGGTGCTCAGCGCCTACCAGGCCCTCAGGGTAAGGGCTCCTGGGGCCAGGCTGGGGCTCTGTGGGGAACTGGGGGCACCACAGAGCCCCAGTGCAGCTGGGGGGTGTGGGGCAGGGGCTGCTGGCACCACATCTCATCACCTTCCTGCAGGAGAAGCTGACGAAGAGCCTCGCCTACATCCTGAGCAGCCAGGACACGGTGCAGACCCAGATTGCTGAGCTGGAGGAGACAGTGAAGCACACAGAGGTAAGGGCAGAGGATGCCCATCTGTCCCTGAGTTGTCCCTAGGCAGGGGTGGCACAGCCAGCCCGGTCCCCTCTGATCCCAGGACGTGCCACACACCGACCCTGCCATGCCTGTGCCCGGCAGGTAAACGGCTCACAGGCCAAGGAAGAGGTGTCCCAGCTGATCCAGGGGCTCTGTGCCATGCTGGAGGAGAAGCGGGCCACGCTGCTGCAGGCCATTGAGGAGTGCCAGCAGGAGCGGCTGGCCAGCCTGCACGGCCAGATCCGGGAGCACCAGGCCATGCTGGAGAACTCGGGCATGGTGGGCTATGCCCAGGAGGTGCTGAAGGAGACTGACCACCCCTGCTTTGTCCAGGCTGCCAAGCAGCTGCACAACAGGTACTGGGCTGCGGGCACAGGGCTGCTGGGGGCGTTGGGACCCTCTGGTGCCCGAGGTGCCACCCTGACATCCCCACTCTCCTGTGCTGCAGGATCCTCAGGGCCACCGATTCGCTGCAGAGCTTCCGTCCTGCAGCCAACGCCTCCTTCAGCCACTTCCAGCTGGATGTCAGCAGGGAGCTGAAGCTGCTCACTGACCTGGCCTTCATCCGAGGTAAAGGCACCGGGACCCGGGCACCGGCTGTGCCCCGTGCCCAGGCACAGCCCCCGCGGGCAGAGCGGGTCCCTGCCCGCCT
>NW_005054582.1:179880-181686 GCF_000277835.1 Geospiza fortis
CCATCCTCCACCCGTCCTGCTGGCAGCCGGTGGCTCTGCCTCCTCCATCTGCCGCCGCTCCTCCTGCCCTCCCACCCTCTCTCGCCACATTTCCATCCCCTTCCTCACCCCATTTCCATCCCCCTTGCGCCCCATTTCTGTCCCATTCCTTGCCCCATTTCCATCTCCTTTTTGCCCCATTTTTGCCCCCTCTCACCCCATTTCCATCCCCTTCCTTACCCCATTTCCGCCCCCTCTCACCCCATTTCCATCCCCCTCTCGCCCCATTTCTGTCCCATTCCTTGCTCCATTTCCATCCCCTTCCTTTCCCCATTTCCATCCCCTCTCACCCCATTTCCATCCCCTTCCTTGCCCTGTTTCTGCCCTCTCTTGTCCTATTTCCATCCCTTTCTCTTCCCATTTCTGTCCCACTCCTTGCTCCATTTCCATCTCCTTCCTTGCCCAATTTCTGCCTTCTCTCACCCCATTTCCATCCCTTTCTCACCCCATTTCTGTCCCACTCCTTGCTCCATTTCCATCCCCTTCCTTGCCTCATTTCTGCTGTCTCTCATCCCATTTCCATCCCCTCTTGTCCTGTTCCCATTTTCTTCCTCGCCCCATTTCTGTCCTCTCTCGCCCTGTTTCCATCCCCTTCCTTGCTCCATTTCTGTTCAACTCTCACCCCATTTCTGTCCACATTCTCACCTCACTTCTGTCCCATTCATCATCCAATTTTCTGCTCCCTTCTCATCCCATTTCCGCTCTCCCTTGCCCCATTTCAACCCCATCCTTGCCCTTTTTCCACTTTCTTCTCATCCCGTTTCCATTCCCCCACTCTCCATTTCCATCCCAGTCTCACCCCATTTCCACCCCAGTTTCACCCCCTTTCCACCCCAGTTTCACCCCATTTCCATCCCAGTCTCACTCCATTTCCATCCTCTTCCTCACGCCATTTTCATTCTCTCCTTGCCCCATTTCCACCCGTCTCCTTGTTCCATTTTCTTCCCCCTCTTGTCTCATTTCCATTCCCTTCGTTGCCTCATATTTGTCCCCCTTAACCTCATTTATGCCCACATTCTTCCCCCATTTATATTCTCGTCTGCACCCCATTTCTCTCCCACTTTTGCCCCATTTCCCTTCTCTTCCTCACTCTATTTCCACCCCTCTCCTCATCCCATTTCTTTCGCCCCTCACCCCATTTCCATCTGCCTCCTCACCCCAATTCCATCCTGCTCACCCCATTTCTTTCCCTTTCTGCATCCCATTCCTACCTTGTCCTCGCCCCATAGTTGCCCATTTCCATTCTCATTCTCTCTGTATTTCCATCCTACTCTCACCCCATTTCTGTCCTCTTCGTCTCCCATCTCCATCCCTCTCCTTGCCCCATTTCTACCTCCCTCCTCATCCTGTTTCCTTTCTCTTCCTAGCCCCATTCCCATCCTTTCCTTACCCCTCTCCCACCTGCCACCCTTCATCTCCCCTCCCTGCCCTGCCTCTGTTCCTGCCAGTACCTTCTACCACCCTCCATCCCCATCTCCTCCTCCTCCTCCTCCTCCTCTCCTGCTGCCTCCTCTCTCTCTCTCTCTCTTTCTCTCTCCTCCCTCCTGACTTGCACTTGGCCTCTCTGGTCCCTGAAGCCCCACAGCAGCAGCTCCTCTGTCTCCCCGACTCTCGCTCTCCTCCGGTGCCGACACACGGTCCTCCGCAGTCAGACCCCTCTAGACTCCGCTGGTTGTGCGTCCGTCCGTCCGTCCGTCCGGAATCCCGGAATGCCCCCTCCCTGCGTCCGGCCGCCTCCCTGCCCGCGGGGTGGGGGATGCTGCCTGA
>NW_005054582.1:181772-184107 GCF_000277835.1 Geospiza fortis
GGCTGCCGCAGCACTCGCCGCCCGCCTGGCACTACACCGTGGAGTTCCGCAAGACCGACGCCAAGGCCAAGGGGCTGAAGCTGTGGCAGCGGCGGGAGGAGGTCAGGGGCACCTGCGCCCTCGTCGAGTACCTGGACACCGACAGCGTCTACGTGCTCAGGGTGAAGGGCTACAACAAGGCGGGTTTTGGGGACTACAGCGAGGACATCTACCTGCACACGCCGCCCGCCCCAGGTGAGAGGGGATGGGATCGCGTTGGGGTCACCAGTTGTCACCAAAGGGGTATCGCCCACCCGCCCCAGGTGAGAGGGGACAGGATCATGTCAGGGTCTGCCAGCCACCTATTGCCTGCCAGCCCCAGGGAGAGGGGATGAGATCACGTTGGGGTCACCAGTCGTCACCAAAGGGGGTATTGCCTGCCCAGAGGGGACATGATCACATTGAGGTCACCAATTGTCACCAAAGGGGTGTAACCCCCCCACCCCAGGTGAGAGGGGATGGGATCATGTCAGGGTCACCAATTGTCACCGCAGGCGTATCGCCCGCCCCATGTGAGAGGGGATGGGATCACGTTGGGGTCACCAATTGTCACCAAAGGGGTGTCGCCCGCCTGCCCCAGGTGAGAGGGGACAGGCTCACGTCAGGGTCACCTTGTCACTGCAGGGGTATCAGGGACAGACCAAGGTGATATAGAGACTCCATCATCAGAAGGCATGAAAAAAGGCACTTTATTATTAGAAATCTACTGTTCTTATAGGAACAATGGTACACCTAAGACTTGGTTGGCCTTTAGGAATCTTCTCTTACCTATTGGTCAAGAAGGGACAACTCCTTGTAAACATCTGTGACAGAGATTGCCTGCTAGGTGCAGAGATTGAGATTAATAATTGTTTTAATTCTTTCTCTGAGCTTTCTCACAGTTTCTCACAGCTTCCCAGGAAAATCCTGGGAGAACTATGTCTCTCTCTGTTCGGAGGATATGTGATTACCACAGATGGCTGCTTGGATCAACGCGGGGCGCCCCGCTGTGCTGTGCTGCTCACCTTTCTCCTCTTTGTCTGATCCCCACAGTCCTCAACTTCTTCCTGGACAACCGCTGGGGCTTCAACCGGGACCGGCTGGCCATCAGCAAGGACCAGCGCGCGGTGCGCAGCGTGCCCGGCATCCCCATGCTCTTCGCCGCCGAGCGCCTGATGACCAGCTGCCACCTGTCCATCGACCTGGTCATCGGCGACGTGGCCATCACCCAGGGCAAGAGCTACTGGGCCTGCTGCGTGGACCCCAGCTCCTACCTGGTTAAGGTGGGCGTGGGGCTGGAGAGCAAGCTGCAGGAGTGGTTCCAGGTGCCGCAGGATGTGGTGAGCCCCAGGTGAGCTTGGGGGGCGCAGGGTTTGCTCCTACCTCCCCAGCAGGGTGTCAGGGGGCTCCTGGAGGGGACAGCTCTCCACTGGGCTCAGAATAAACTCCTTCAGCATTACTGGGGAGTCCCATGGGCAGCCAGAACAGCCTGGGGGGCTGCTGGGTGCTGAGGCACCTTCTCAGATGGGTATTGGAGCTGGATCCCCTCACCTGGGTACTCTGCATGGCAGGTGGAGGGGCCGCAGGCAGGGCAGGGCCCTCCTGGGTGGGTGCCCATCCCTGGAGGTGTGGGGGGGATCTCCAGCCTGTCCCGTGGGAGGACTCACCTGTCCGCCCTCCACAGGTACGACCCCGATGTCCCACGGCTCGGCCCTCACGTCCCGCGACCCCAACGGCTGCACCGTGCCCCTGCCCCCACGCATTGGCATCTGCCTGGACTACGAGCAGGGCAAGGTGAGCTTCTACGACGCCGTGTCCTTCCGCGAGCTCTGGGAGTGCGGCGTGGACTGCTCGGGGCCCGTCTGCCCCGCCTTCTGCTTCATCGGAGGGGGGGCCCTGCACCTCCAGGAGCTGGTGGCCAACAAGCAGGAGAGGAAAGTGACCATTGGGAACTTTGCCAAGCTGGACTGAGCCACGCCCGCGGTCCCCACATGCCCCCCGGGCACCCTGCGAGTGCCAGGGGGACACAAGTGGCCAGGGAGCAGAGCAGAGCAGGGGTGGCCCCGGCCCTGCCACCACTGGGGACAGGCCAGGTGTTTGTTTTGCGGGATGGGGGGGACGGGGACAGCTTTGCCGTCCCCTCCTCACCCTGTCTGCCTGCCCCTGGCTCCAGCTCAGCCCCAGGCTGCTCTGGGCTGGGGCTGTGGGCAGGGCTGGCAGAGGGTCAGCCCTAGAGAGGGGTCAGGGAAGGGGACGGGGCTGCGCAGGGAGGGGGGTGGAAGGGGACAGTGGGGTGACAGTGCAGGGCAGAGGCTGG
>NW_005054582.1:184321-188022 GCF_000277835.1 Geospiza fortis
TCAACGTGGATCATCTGGCTGCAGCCAGGCACAGCCCCTGCACGCAGCCAGCGTGGGGTCCCTCCCGTGGGCTGCCGGGCACCTCAGTGCCTGCCGCCTGCTCTGCCCTGTCCTTGGGGAGCAACGTGCCTGGCCAGCCCTGCACGTGGCCTCAGGGCCACACTTGGCTCCCAGGACACCTCTGGGTGCCCAACCCATGGCCGGGATGGGCTGGGCCTGCAGGGTCTGGATCTGACCCACCAGGGAGCCCCAGCACCGTGGGGGCTGTGCCAGCAGGCCCACACCGGGCTCTGTCCGAGCTGCTGTCATTTCTCCTGGGTTCTGTTACAACAAACGCTGTATTTTCATGGTTTCCTACAATAAACTGCAATGCCAGACTCGTCCAGAGCCTCCCTGGCACAGGGGGGCCATGGGACCGAGCTGTGCGTGGGGCCAGAGTGTGCATGGGGGCAGGGTGACAAGGGACATGGGGACTTGGGTCTGGGTGGGCTGGGGGGTCACAGGGCTGTGGGGTCTCAGGGCTGTGAGGTCCCAGGGCTATGGGGTAGCAGGGCTATGGGGTCTCAGGGCTATGGGGTCTCAGGGCTATGGGGTAGCAGGGCTGTGGGGTAGCAGGGCTATGACATTGCAGGGTTATGGGGTCCCAGGGCTATGGGGTCTCAGGGCTATGGGGTAGCAGGGCTGTGGGGTAGCAGGGCTATGACATTGCAGGGTTATGGGGTAGCAGCGCTATGACATTGCAGGGTTATGGGGTCTCAGGGCTGTGGGGTCACAGGGCTGTGGTGCTGGGCTGGCCGTGGGGCTGTGAGAGCAGGCTGTCCAGAAGCACGTGTCCAGAGGCATGCACGGGACTGGGGCCATGGGGCCGGGCTGTCCTTTGGGCCGTGGCCAGCAGGTGCCAACCCTGCCCAGCCGGGGCAGTGCTGACGTGTCAGGTCCTGCCCGTGCTCTGCCTGGCCATGTGGTCACTGCCACCCGTCACGGGGGGCTCCTGGAGGGGACAGCTCTACACTGGGCCCAGAACAAACTCCTTCAGCAATGCTGGGTGCTGAGGCACCTTCTCAGATGGGTATTGGAGCTGGATCCCCCCACTGGGGTACTCTGCATGGCAGGTGGAGGGGCCATAGGCGGGGCAGGGCCCTCCTGGGTGGGTGCCTGTCCCTGGAGCTCCCAGCCCCTGAGCTGGAAGGGGAGGGGGCCGCAGGGCTGAGCTCTCTGGGAACAGGCAACTCTTTGTAGGGCCCAGCCCTTCAAACCAGGCCCCTGTTCTGATCCCTGGGGCCCTGCCCAGGGCTGGGGGGGTGAGAGGGGAAGCAGCAGTGCCAGGCACACCCCATCCCCTTTGGGGCTCTGTCCTAAGCACAAATCCCCATATCCAGCTGGCAGAATGGATCTGGGGGTGGGGGGGTTCTCCTCTCAGCCAGACCCCCATCGATGCACCCCCTACCACCCAGCAGTCTCAGGGAGCCCCCTGTGCTCCAGAGACCCCCCCAGCCTCTTGCCTGCAGCTCAGCCCAGCTCTGATAGCTCCCAGCACGTGCCAGGGTTCCTGGGCACCTGGCACAGCCTCGGGCCCCACCCCGAGCCCACATTCTGTGGCCGAGGACTCCATCAGCTGCCCGCTGCTCCTGGGGCTGCTCCCAGGCAGGCCCTGGCCCCGTGCCTGCCACCACATGGGCTTTTCTTTGGGGAAGGGTTGGTTTCCTTGTTTTTCTGCCTTTTCAGCTGTTGCCAAAACACTCCCAGTGCCCAGGAACAGGCCCAGCTCAAACTGGTGCTGCCAGGGGGCCACCAGGGATGGCTGCTCCCATGGATTGCGCCCTGCTGCTGCCACAAAGCCTCTTCTTCCAGCACCCCTGGAGCTTTTTCGGGGCTCGCTGAATGTGTTTGGAAGAGCCTGAGCCCGCAGGGGAGGGGAGCAGGACCCTGCAGGCAGCCAGGGACACACGTGCAGCTGAACATTCCGCCTGTGCAGCCACGGGGAAAGCGGGCATGTCAAACCAGACACGTTAAATCACGGGCAGAAACTGCCAGGAGGGGTGGGAGGGACGGGGTCTGGCAGGACGTGTCACATCCAGAGGGGTGCAGGGACCAGGGACACGGCAACACCCCCAGCACCATTGCCTGGAATGGGAAACAAGAGCCACCACCCAAGCCCAGGCCACCTCGGTGGGTGACAGCCCTGTCCCAGAGAAGCCCCCCCTGGCACATGGCTGCCCCCATCCTTTTATTTGAACTGTGATAAATCCACCCCAGCCGAGGAGCTGCCCCCCCGCCGAGCCAAGCCCGGCACCAGCACCCCGCAACACTGAGATATTTATATAAAATAACACCACAAAAAGAGCCATTGAAGCGCAGGGGGAGCCCGAGCCCCGTTCTCCACCCCACCCCGGCACGGAGCGGGGTTGCAAAGCCAAGCGAGCGCGGGGACCATGGGCTGTGCGGGACCCTCCCTCCCTCCCCGCCGCCGATCTCCGTCCATGCAGTTCTGTCATGGGCACGAATCCGGCTGCTCCAGAACCACCGGGCTCCCGCTGCCCACGACCGAGCAGCACCGGGGGATGTGCCTGGGGCCGGTGCTGCCCTCCCGGGAGTGGGGGGCTGCGGCCGCCCCCTCCCCTGGGCAGCCGCCCTCCTTCCAGCGATCCCTTCACAGGTTGTCGGAGCCGGCGGCGGGGTTGGTGTAGGTGAAGGTGCCGGCCCTCGTGGTGCTGCCTCCGGCCACCTTCGGGACAGGAAAGGTGAGAGGGGGTGTCAGGACTGGGCTGAGCCCCCACCCCAGGGCAGCAGAGTAAGACCTGCACCCTCTTCACGGCCACTATGAGCAAGCAAAAATCACATCCTCCCATCGTGGTGGGTACAGGAAGAGTTGCACCCTCTCCATGCCCACTATGGGTAACTAAAAATTGCATCCTTACACCGTGGTGGGCACATGAAGACCTGCACTCTCTCCGTGCCCACTATGGGCAACTAAAAATCACATCCTCCCACCGTGATGGGCAGCACAGGAAGACCTGCACCCTCTCCATGCCCACTGTGGGCAAGCAAAAATCACATCCTCCCATTGTGGTGGGCACAGGAAGAGCTGTACCCTCTCCATGCCCACTATGGGCAACTAAAAATCGCATCCTCCCACCGTGGTGGGCTGCTGCCCCCATCCGTGGGCACTGCGGGCACCCTGGGCCCCCATGGACACCCCGGGCCGCCCCTCCCCGTGCGCAGGAGGAGCCGCGGTGGCCCCGGCCGTGTTCCCGCACGATAAGCCGGCCTGGCGAGTGCAAAGGTAAATATTTACCCAGGCCCCTGGTATTTGCTCAGGGTGAGCTGCTCTCAAGGAGCCGGAGCAGCTGGACACGGCCCCCGCCCACAGCCCCGCCGGGGGGGAGCACAGGGCGGCCCCCCGTGCCCAGCATCGCCTCGAGGAGCCCTCTGCGCCTCCGGGCAGCTCCCGGCGCCACAGCAGCAGCTCCAGCTGCAGTTTGGGAGGTGCCGGTGCGGGATGAGGGATGCTGGCTGCGGGAATCCCCTCCTCAGCAACCCCTCAATCAGCTCTGCAGTGCCCCAGCGCTGCTCCCCACCCACGGCAGAGGATGCGGGAGAGCTGAGGGTGCGGCTGGGACGCAGCAGAGCAGGAGAAAGGGCAGGGTGGGCAGGCAGCGAGCCCCCTGACGCTGCTGGGGCGGGGCACGGGGAGAAGCTGC
>NW_005054582.1:188089-190331 GCF_000277835.1 Geospiza fortis
CTGTCCCTGCCATCTCCATCCTTGCCCTGCCATCCCCGCCCCTGCCATCTCTGTCCCTGCCATCTCTGCCCCTGCCATCCCCATCCCTGCCCTGCCATCTCTGTCCCTGCCATCATCTCCCACTAACGCAGGGATCCCAGCCATTCCCCCAGGGATGCACCCCTGCTCTCTGGGAGCCCCCAGGTGTGGGGCTCTGGCTCTCACCTGGCTGTAGGGGTTGGGTTTGCTGTTGGGGGACACGTAGCGCCCATGGCTCTGGTACTGCAGGTACTCAGCCATGGGGTGGTAGGAATCCTTCTGGCTGAGCAGGTCCAGCTTCCCTCGGCTCTTCCGGCGGCAGGTGCAGGTGGACTTGGGGAGAGAGAGGGGTCAGAGCTTGGCCGGTGTGGGGACAGGGCACCAAAGAGCAGAGTGCAGGTGAGGGGTGGGGATGGGGCCTCACCATCAGGAGGAGACAGGTGAAGATGGTGAACAGCAGCAGGATGCTGACCAGGACCAACAGAGCGATGGCCCAGTCCGGGATCATGGGTGCTGCAGCTGGGGATATCACTGCTGCAGAGCCTGAAAGGAGCAGAGCTGTGTGTGCACCACAGGCAGAGCTGGGACAGAGCCCTGAGAGATCCCTGGGACAGGACACAGGGTCTGAGCCCTCCTGAGTGGGATCCTGCCTGACACAGGCACTGGGAATATGCACTGACCCCACCCTCTGCAAGCCCCAAGCCCATCACAGCAGCAAGCAGGTTCCCTGCCTCAACCAGGACAGGGCCATGCTTCTGGAGCCCCCCAAGCTTCCCCCAGGCTCCATCCCCCTCCCTCCCCAGCCTCTCACTCTGGATGCTGTCCAGCTGCAGGCCCATGATGAAGCCATTCTGGTCCAGGCTCTTCCTCAGGCGCTGCTCAACAGCATCAGCAGTGACAGCTTCGCTTCCATTCCCAAACACGAGGGTGGACTGGACCTCCACCGAGCCTTGGCTGCATGGGAGGAGGCATCAGCACCCAGACTGCCCCCTGAGGGGGTACAAACCAGGGGGATACACTGCAATACACCAGCCCTGCTGGTGCTGCTGCTGCTCACCTGTACTGCAGCTCGCTGCACCCAGTGTAGGTCTGCGTGCCCATGCAGCCCGCGCAGCCAAAGACGTGTTGGAACTGGAAGGAAGCATTGAGGTCATGGCCACCTCCCCAAGACACAGACACAGACACCCCCCTTTCCTGTCTCCATGTAGAACTGGCAGAATGGATGCTCTGGGTGCTTCCGTGGAAAGCCCCAAATTGAGGTGGCTCCTTCCCAGCACAGCCCAGGGTCTCTGCTGGTGGGGCTGGGACTCACCATGGTCAGGACAGTGCGGCTCAGGCTCCTGTACTCCCGTGATGCTGGGTCACGCAGGCTCTCGTTGAAGCTCCTGTTGATGATGCGGAAGGACAGCGGGACACGCACGAGCAGCTGGGCAGGACCAGGCAGCTGGGCTGAGGTTTTGCTGGGGTTGGGACCACCCTGGGTGGAAGCTGTGCTGCCCTCAGACGTTATCTGGGTGGGAAAGACCTGAGCACTGGTGCTCCCGTTGCCTTTGGTGCTGCCGTGCATGGTGGTGGGAGCGGCAGAGCTGCCGTTGGTGCCGAGGTGGGGGCCCCAGCTGCTGCTGTTTGAGGTGGCATTGGCATGGGGCATGGCTGGGTTGTTGGGGACAGGCACCACAGTGCCATTGGATGTGGCATTGCTTGTCGAGTGGTTGCCAAACTGGAAGTTCGTGGTGTTTTTGCCAGGGAACGCGGTGGCGTAGGGGAAGACAGAGGTTTGGGGCCGGCTGGCCCGTGTGCTTTTGGGGAATATATTTGGCAGCCAGGTGGTGGTGGTGGTTTCCGTGGTCATCTCCACGGTGGTCGTTTCTGTGGTTTCCATCTCCATGGTTGTCTCGGTGGTCATGGCACGGATACCTGGAGGAACCCCTGGAGTCAATGGCTGCAGCCCAGTCAGGGAAGGTTTCACCCAAAAACAGCTCATCATCTGGGCACTGTGGGAAGCACCACAACCCCCAGGAACCAACAGCCAGCTGCTGTTGCCCACGAGGCTAAGGAGACCTTCAGCAGCACCCCAAGATCGGAAACTTGTGGCACCACCAAGGGTCCAGGTGGAACTGGCTGGGCACTGGCACCTGCGCCATGCCCAGCCCTGCAAACCCTGGCATGCCACCCAACAAAGCCCCCCTTGCTGTGGGTGACAGGCTGGGGTGCCCTGGTGCCC
>NW_005054582.1:190404-192305 GCF_000277835.1 Geospiza fortis
GGCTCCGGCGGGCCCCGGCACAGCCCAGCCCTTGGCCGAGCTGTGGACACGGCAGAGGGGCCGTGCCCTGAGCCCCCACGTACCAACACTCCTGGGCACGACCAGCCCCTGGGTGCTGCACCCCAGAGCCAGAACAGGGTGCCAGGATGCTGCCGGTTCCAGTATCCCCAGTCCCCACTTTGACAGGGATCCCGCTCTGCTCCCCCTGCCCGGGTCCCAGCCCCTCACCTGTGCCCAGCCCCTCACCTGTGCCCAGCACCAGCAGCAGCAGAAGGACAGGGAACGCCATGGGGCTTGTCCGGGGTGTCCCGGCGCCTCTTGGGGCTCGGCAGCGGCTGCTCTCCCGTTAGCTGGCGGCACACGCCTCAATGCAGGGATCCGGAACTGGCAGCTCGACAGCGGCCTGAGCTTTATAGAGCACCTGGAGCAGGTGCGGAGGCCCCGCCCCGCCGCCGGCTCCAGGCAGGGGGGGGCGTTCTGCCCCGCTTGGCACAGAGGTGCCACGGTGCCCATGGGGTCCCCGCAGCATCAGCCCCCCAGGTTGGGTCCTTCACGCTTTCCTCGCTCGGGGAGACGCCGCTGGCAGGGTCCCCGCGCTACGGGCAGGGCCAGCCGCGGTGGGCACAGGACGGGACAGCAGCCGGGCATCCTGGGGCAGGGGCGGGAGCAGCATCTGCCCGGCTCCCTGCGCTGAGCCGCTGACCTGGTGGGGGGCGCGGGGGGGACACGGCGTCCCCCAGCCCCTCGTGCAGGGGGGGCCTCATCCTCTGGCTCAGCCCAGGGTTAATCATTAGCGGCTGGTCATCGCCTCGCCCTACACTCAAATAAACAGCGGTGACCCCCCCGAAACGTTTACGCAGGTCCAGCCCAGGGCCCCACCACGTCCCAGTACCTCCCAGTAAGCTCCCTCCAAGTGCCAGGGCCCCCCCAGCAGGCACAAACCCCCTTCCCCAGTCAGGACACGGGTGATGCCAGGTGCCAGTGCCCCACCCCAGAGGTAACGGGCACCGCCCGTGCCTGGGCGCAGGTGACATGGGGCTCCTGGCACGGATGGGCATCAAAAGCTACTGGTCCCACTCTGCCCCTGCCCTGCAGAAATTCCTGATCCCTGGGAGAGCCCCAGTCTCTCGGGAGGGTGCTGATTCCTGTGGGGGTCCCAGTTCCTGGGGAGGTCATGGTTGGGATCCCCACATTTGGCTCCTGGCCAGCCTCATGTGAGGCCAAAGTGCCACCCCAGCCACACCAAAGGTGAGGTGGTGCTGAGAAGGGGAGCAGAGAGGGGGGACCCTCCATGCTGCAGTGATTGAGGGCAAGGGATGGATGTGCAGGTGGAGCTGGAGCCAGCAGCACTCTGCTCCCCCCACAGCAGCCACAGCCTGGGCAAGCCAGGCCACGTGCAGGCAGCTGCAGGCAGGATGCAGGCAGCACCTCTGCACAAACATTTCCTTCCCAAAAGGCCTCACCACGGAAATGGCTCTCCCTGTGCAGCGATGCTGACCCCTGCTGCCCTCTGCTCCAGCCCTAATCCCCCTCCCCACTCAGTTCTGGGGGCTTTCCCCTGAGCCAGCCATCCCCCCAGAGTGAGGGCTTCAGTTTTCCTCCTGCAGACACCCACAGAGGACACACTGTGTGAGGAGCTGAGGGGCAGGAGGGTCCCAGCAACTGCTGTCACCCACCAGCCCTGGGAGCAGGGGCCATTAGCCCACTCTGACCACGCCCAGTGGGTCCGTGTGCCCACCCTGTCCATGCCCAGTGGGTTCCATGCGCCCACCCTGACCACATCCAGTGGGTTCCATGTGCCCACCCTGTCTATGCCCAACGGATTCCCTGTGTCCGCCCTGTCTGTGCCTGGTGTGTCCCCTGTGTCCAGCCTGTCTATGCCCGGTGGATCCCCTGTGTCC
>NW_005054582.1:193068-193426 GCF_000277835.1 Geospiza fortis
GGACCGGGAGGGGGAAGGCGACCTCTACTAGAGTGAAACTGGGAGCGAGACAGGGACTGGGACTGGAGCGAGAGCGGAACCGCTGCTAGGAACAGACCGGGAGCGGCATCGGGAATCGAGTGCAGTAATGCAGAACGGGAGTGAGACCGACACTGGAGCGAAACGGGAGCGGGAGGGTGACTAGGAGAGGGAGCAGGAGCGGAGCGGGACCGCAGCGGGAATGGAGCAGGGAACGGTACCGGACCGAGACCGGAGAGGGAGCAGAAGAAGGACCGGAACAGGAACGGGAACCGCGGCCGCCCCTCGCAGCTCGGGGGCGCGGGAGGAGGCGCTCAGCAGCCAGCGGGGATTTCACCTG
>NW_005054582.1:195101-195808 GCF_000277835.1 Geospiza fortis
CGCGGCCGCCCCGGCGGGAGCCTTAAAGGAGAAACGCGGCTGCGGCCCCACTGGGCAGAAACCCTCCCCACCGCCAAAATCCCCCCAGTGCGGTGGTCTGAGGGGATGGATGCTCCCCCACGGCCGGTATCCCCACACTGCGGTGGTCCCACAGGGCTGGATCCCCCCATGGCCGGCATCCCCACACTGTGGTGGTCCCACGGAGCTGGATCCCCCCCATGGCCGGCATCCCCACACTAGGGTGGTCTCAGGAGGCACAACGCCTCCTCACGGGCATCCTCCTGCCCCTGAGGGGCATCCGCAGGACCCTTACTCGTGGTTATCATCAGGGCTGGTTCACTCTAGGGCTGGTTTCTCCCCGGCATCCCCCTCACCGGTGGGGTCCCACTGGGGGTGCACTGTGGTGTCACGGCCCCCACGCCCCCCATGCTTACCTGATGTAGCCCACCTGGGGCCTGTGTGCCAGCTGCCAGCGGTAGGACGTCTTGTCCCTCCAGCCCACGTTCCGGGGGTCCTTCCAGAGCAGGCGGACGTGGTCGGGCGTGTGGCCCGTGTGCCACAGAGCATTGCGCAGGTGCTCCCCGGGGCCCGTCGAGGACTTCACTGCCTGCAGGTGCGTGGGGGCTTCAGGAGGGGCTTCAACAGGGGGCCTGACCCAGCCCGTGGGTGGGGCCGCCACCCACCTTGAGCTGCAGCCCCGGCGCCGC
>NW_005054582.1:195907-200534 GCF_000277835.1 Geospiza fortis
GAACCTACAGGCAGGAAATGCTGCGGGGAGCCCTCTCTCCCCATGGGGCTCCCAGCCCACCCACCCTTCATCCCTCATCTGTGGGGCAAAGAACCGGCCCTTACTCCCCTGCACGGTGGGAATAAGGGGGGCTGCCCACACAGCCTGTGTGGGTGGGTGAACAAATCTTACCCACAGCCAAACCCGGGTCACTGTTCATGGTCTGCACGATCTCCATGCCCTGTGGGGGGACAGCTGGGTGAGGGGCACCCCTGGGGACTTCCCAGTGCCCTGAGCTCCTGCCCTGCAGCGCAGCCCCCCAGAAACACGGGGCGCAGCACCCACACCTGGTTGAGCACAACCCAGTTGGGGTCGATCTGGGCGTCCCCCTCGGGGTCAAGGATGACGGTCTGGTAGGCGCGGAAGTCGGTCAGCGTCACCTCGGCGCTCTCGGGGCACACGTCCAGCTGGTCCACCACCGTGTCGTTGTCAAAGTCCTCCTCACAGACGTCACCCACGCCATTCCCTGGGGACACACGCTCAGTCAGGGCCGGGCTGAGCCCAGGCAGGTCCTCCTCCCCCTGCCCACGCCGTGCTCACCGTCTGAGTCCTTCTGGTTGGGGTTGGGAATGAGGCGGCAGTTGTCTGGGCCAGGTGCCACATAGTCCGGGATGCCATCATTGTCATCATCGTTGTCACAGTCATCCCCCAGCCCATCGTTGTCCGAGTCCAGCTGGGAGCTGTTGGGGATCTCAGCACAGTTGTCCTTGGTGTCCTGATGCCCATCTCCATCACTGGGAGCAAGAATCAGAGCAATGACAAAACTGGAGATGTCCCCAAAGACCCCATTGTCCCTCCTGACAGGTCCCTGAACCAGGAGCCCAGTTCTGCCCCACAGGGACACAACTGGGAGGTCACCCCACTGCAGTGCTATCCACACCTGTCCTCGTTGGTGTCACAGATGTCTCCTACCAGGTCACTGTCCATATCTGTCTGGAGGAGAGCGGAGCCCTAGTTCAGTGCACATCCTGTGGCGAGGAAGAGGAGGCCCTGCTCCCTGCTGGGCCAGGCCCCAATTGTCCCAGGCCCAGCCCGGCCCCAGCCATACCTGAGTGGGGTTGCTCATTTCAGGGCAACTGTCACAGGCATCCCCAACGCCGTCCTCGTCCCGATCGGTCTGCAGAGGGTTGGGCACCTTGGGGCAGTTATCCAGCATGTTGGGTATCCCTGCAAGGATGGTGCTGAGTGGATACCCTCCCCTACAGGATACCCTGCCCCCTGGCACAGCCAGGCCAACCCAAGAGCAGCTCACCGTCCCCATCAATGTCATTGTCACAAGCATCCCCCTCGCCGTTGCTGTCCGTGTCCCGCTGGTCGTTGTTGGGCACGTTGGGGCAGTTGTCACAGGCGTCCCCAAAGGAGTCAGTGTCCGAGTTCTGTTGGTCCTTGTTGGGGAAGAGCCGGCAGTTGTCCTGTGGAGAAGAGGATGGGGATGTTGGCACTGCAGTGGTGGGCAGAGAAGAGGCCACAGTCCCACAGTGGTCAGGGCAGACAGACATCTCCAGCACCCTGAGAGCATCCCCAAGCCACCAGCCTGCTGCTCCCCAGGAGGAGCATCTTGAGGGACTCAGAACTGAGCCAAAACAAGCAACCCTCCTCGAGCCACTGGCATGGCCACCCATCCAGCACAGCCACCTCCACATTCTTGACACCATCACCATCAGCATCGTCATCACATTGATCCCCGATGCCATCATTGTCAGCATCCTCCTGGCCAGAATTGGGCGTCAGGCGACAGTTGTCCTGCAGGCACAGCCAGCATTAGAGACAGGGAGGAGATGAGGTCTGGAGCACAGCCCTGCTGTGGATCCTGCATCTCCTGTACCACCCCTGCAGGAGCTCACCTGCTTGCAGTGCTTGTTGTTGTCGATGCAGGGCAGGGGCTCGTCCGGGTACCCATCCAGGTCTGTGTCTGGCCCACACACGTTGCCATTGCCAGCCCAGCCCACGTTGCACTGAATAAAAGAGAGATCAGGAGCTAGAAAAGGCCCTGGCAGGACCAATGCTGCCATGCTGTACCCTCCGCACCCCCCTCCTGTCCCTGTTCCCTGCTCACAGCACAGGAGATCTCCCCATTCCTCTCAAACAGGCAGAAGCCATTGATGTCGCAGGGGTTGGAGGTGGGAGTGCTGCAGGACCTCTGGGGGACGCAGCCAGACGTTTGGTTGCCCACAAAGCCCGACTTGCAGGGCCCACACTTGTAGGAGCCCTGGGGGAGAGAGCGCAGGGGTGGGATGAGGGGAGCTGAGCGGCCCCAGGAGCAAGGGAGGGAGCGGGACAGCGCTGCTCACCTGAGTGTTGGTGCAGATGGAGTTGGGGTCGCAGCCCCCATTGTTCCCATCGTTGCATTCATCAATATCTGTGCAAACCTGTGAGCAGTGTGGGACAAATGCTCACCTGGAGCCTTTCCCTGTGGGTGGCTCTGCCCATTCCTGCCCACGGGAAGCTGTCCTCCTCCAACATCATCCACGCTGTCCTGCATTCCAGGGATCCCACAGTCCCGTGGCACTGCACTCACCTGCTTGCTGGCCCTGGCATAGTCCACCCCCACGCCAGACACGGTGTTGCCTCGATAGCCCCGGGGGCAGGGCTCGCAGCGGAACCCCGGGGCTGTGTTGATGCACTTGGAGCCAGGGAAGCAGGGGTTGGCATGGGCACACTGCAACACCAGAGAGACACAGGCTTCATGCTTGGGCACAGCATCCTGCAGGGTGGCTGCTGCCCCAGGGCATCCCTGGGCATTCCCAGAGGGAAGCATCCTCTGCACGCAGAGCCCTGGCAGTGCCGGGGCTGCTGGTGCCCCCCAGCCCATGCCCACCTCCTCAATGTCAGCGCAGTGGGTGCCGTTGCCCTCCAGCCCCGGCGGGCAGGGCCCGCAGCGGTACCCAGGGTACTCGTACGTCTCCATGCAGTCGACGCCACTGAAACAGGGGTTGGGGTTGCAGCGGGACCGGTGCTCGTGGAAGCCTGAGGAGAGGAGAGGCAGGTGAAGGGTGAGACAAGGTGGGACTTGGCCCCCCGAGGTGAGAGCAGAGCCTCGCCAGCACTCACCGCAGACCTGGCACTCCATGATGGTGTTGCGGATCAGAGACATCTCCTTCACCTGCAAGGCAGCAAAGCACGGAGCATCAGGAGGGCACTGGCACTGTGCTCTGGGAAAACCCAGCCCAGGGAGTGTCAGCACCTCCTCAGTCCCACCTGGTCCCTGATGTCTTCCCGCAGCTCGGTCAGGAGCCGGTTGAAGAGGGTCAGCTGCGTGACCAGTGCCTTGGTCTGCTCACCTGCCAGCAGCAGAAAGGGAAGGTCAATCCCAGCGCAAAATCTCCCAGGGCTGTGGGCCAGGACTGCTCTGCCCATTGCCACTGAGCTAGGAGGATGAGGCACCTGACAGCCTGTGCTCATACAGGGCCCCTTTTCCTGTAGCACACCCCACACCCTCTGATCCCACACGGGGCACTGGGACAGGGATTTCTGCCTCTGTGGAGCACCAAACACCTCACACGAGGCAATGAGGGGAGCAGAGCAGGGACTTACCCAGGATGGAGGCCAGCACGCTCGTCACTGCAAGGAGAGAGACGAAACATTACCAAATGCTGCTGTCACACCCCAGCAGCGTCACCTTACATGGTCGCTCCTGGTCAGCACATGTGCAGCGCTGTAGCTCCCACCTGGGTGGGGACACTGGGCCAGGAGGGACAGTACTGTCACCCCCCACCACCTTGTGCCACGGCCCACACACATGACCCCAAAAGCCCCCCAAGCCATTACCTGCAGTGTGAATGGACTCATCTCCTTGGAAAGGGCACTCACTCAGGGCCCCTACACGGCTCATGGACCCTCCCAGGATCAGCTTCATCGACTCTACAAACCCCTGATGTGTGTGGGGAGATGCAGTCAGCATGGAGGGCTCTGCCCATCCCCGAGCATGCGCTGGCTGGGCTCTCAATCCCCCCAGCACTCACCTGCATCCTCTGGTAAGCCTTCACCCCTGTGCGCACCTCGATGGACTCCACCTCGGCCAGGGGGATCTCCGAGAGCTCGGGCAGCCCCACGCTGGAGTCCATCTGCTTGCAGTCCACGTAGAGCTCCACGCTGAGCGTGTCCCTGCGCAGCCCGCTCAGGCGCACGATGACAGAGTGGCTCTGCCCGTCCGCCACGTGCGCGTGCTGCAGGTTGACCGAGTGCACCTTGTTGTCCTCCCGCAGGTACCTCACCAGGACTGCAGGGGAGCGGGAAGGGGCCGTCAGCTCCCCCCCAGCACCGGCAGCACCCTGGGAGGAGCTGCTCTTCCCTACAGGAGTTCAGCCCCGTCCGTCTCAGAGCAGGGCCAGTCCATCCCCACCCACCTTTGTTAATCTTCCCCACGATAGAGACCTCCAGCCATCGGGTGTTGTCCTTCTTGGAGTAGAGGCCAAAAAGGGTCCCCCCCTGCTTGGGGGGCAGGCGGAATGTGGACAGGAGGTACACGTCGTTGACAGTCAGGAGCTCCATGCGGATCTTGTGGGCCACGCTGGCCATCTGCCGAGCCTCGCTCACCAGCAGCAGGTCGATGACTGCGGGACACGAGCACCGGGGTCGCCACTGCACC
>NW_005054582.1:201844-205943 GCF_000277835.1 Geospiza fortis
GGCTCCCGGCCCGGCTGCTGTCCGCGGAGAGCTGCGGGAGGGTGCGGGGCGAGCAGGGTGAGCGGTGCGGAGCTGGGCTGAGCCGTGCGGGCCCATGCGGGGCACAGCGGGAGTGTGCGGGGCGGGACCGAGAAGCGTGAGCAGGATGGAGCTGAGCTGAGCCGTGCGAGGCAATGTGGGGCCATGCGGGGAGATGCGGGGCTGAGCAGGACGGAGCAGTGTGGAGCTGAGCGGTGAGGGGCAATGCAGAGAGATGCGGGGCACGGCAGGGCTGTGAGCACGGTGCGGGGCCGAGCAGTGTGGAGCTGAGCGGTGCGGGGCAATGCAGAAAGATGCGGGACACGGCAGGGCTGTGAGTACAGTGCGGGGCACGGCAGGGTGAGCAGTGTGGAGCTGAGCTGAGCCGTGCGGGGCGGAGCGGGACGCGGGTTCTGCCGCAAGGACCCCGCAGACCCCACCACCAGCATTCCCAGCCCCGGACCCCGCTCGGCTCCGCTCCATCGCGGGGACCCCCGGTCGGTGCCGCCCCGCGGCGGGGGCGGGCGGTGCCGCCCGTCCGGTTCCGGGTCGGCGGAAGATGGCGGCGCCCATGGAGCTGTTCTGCTGGGCCGGGGGCTGGGGGCTGCCCTCGGTGGATCCCGACTGCCTGGCTGTGCTGGTGAGCGCCGGGGCCGGCACGGGGGTGGGCCGGGGTCCCGCGGGCGGAGCCCCGCTCTATCCCTCCGTCCGTCCCTCCCGCAGACGTACGCGCGGTTCACGGGGGCGCCGCTGAAGGTGCACCGGGTCACCAGCCCCTGGAGGAGCCCCTCCGGTAAGGGCCCCGCCGAGGATACCGGCACCACCACCGGGACCCCCACCCCATGGCAGCCCCGTTATCCCATTGCCCCATTCCCCATCCTTGCACGCGTTACGCCCCCCGCCCCATTACAACCTCCGAGCCCATTTTATCCCTCCTGTGGCCCCACACCGCTGACCCCCTGCCCTATTGCACCCTCTTATCCCACTGCAGCTCTCTTGCCCCATGGCCTCTCCTCCCCACGTGGCACCATCCTACACCACTGCACCCCCTGTACCTCATCACACCCCCTGTCCCATTACCACCGTAACATCCTATTGTACCCCTTGTCCCATCACACCCTCCCACCCCATGGCATCCCTCATGTCCTGTGCCCCTGACTGCACCCTCTTATCTTATTGTACCCCCTTGTCGTGTGTCCCCCACCACTGTACTCCTCTCTATCCCCTCACACCCCATCTTCTCATCACCACCTCTGTCCCATCACACCCCCTCTTGCCCTATTGCACCCTCATGGCCCATCAGATCCCCTGTCCCATTGCACCCCCTCATCCCATTGTGACTCCTGTCCCATTGAACACCTTCCCACCTCATTGCACCCCCCTTTTTTCCGTTCCCCCATGCATCACTGCCCTCTTATGCCCCATTGCTCCCGCTGTGCCATCACTCCCCATTGCACCCCCTGTCCATCCCCACCACACCCCCCTTGTCCTGGAACGTTCCCCATTTCCCATCACACAGCTTCTGCCCCCTCCCCTGCGCTGCTCTGCCCCCACCTCACCTTACACCCCTGCACTGCCTCGTGCCCTTCATCCAGGCATGAGGGTCCATCCCCCCTTGCAGCCCCCTGCACCCCTCCCCTGCTCAGGGCAGGGTGGCTGCAGCCCCTGCTCACTCCCCCTGCCCACAGGGCACCTGCCCGCGCTGAGGACACGGGACGAGGGCACCATCTCCAAACCTCAGCAGATCATAACCCACCTCAGGAAACAGGTACAGAGGGGCTTGGGGCACCCCCTGCCCTGGGCTGCTGGGTGCTGCAACCCCTCAGGGAGGAGGGGACTCTGTTGTGTCCCCCACGGATGGGATTTGGGGTATCCCATGGGATTAAATTGGTGTTTTCTCTGCAGAAATACAATGCTGACTACGACCTGTCGGCCACGCAGAGCGCAGACACGCTGGCCTTCGTGTCCCTGCTGGAGGAGAAGCTGCTGCCAGTGCTGGTGAGGCTGGGGGAAAGAGGGGCTTGCTGGGGATGGGGTCTGCTCCCTGGAGCTGTGCAGGCAGGCTTGGGTGTGCCCAGCTGCCAGCAGCGGCATCCTGGCAGCCTGGCATGGCAGGGATGGGGGGTTTGGGGGTGGCAGCCGTGGGTTGTGCAGCCCGGGCTGGGGTCTGCCCTTGACCCCAATGCTCCTGCAGCCCCTCATGATCTCCCGGGTGGCTGTGCCAGGCAGGGGCTCTGGTGTGCCAGCAGCTCTGCCGTGGCCAGGCTGTGGATTGTTCTCCACCACAGATCCACACCTTCTGGGTGGACGCCAAGAACTACGTGGAGCACACGCGGAAGTGGTACGCAGAAACCATCCCCTTCCCCCTCAACTTCTTCCTGCCCAACGCCATGCACAAGCGGCACCTGGAGCAGCTTCAGCTCATCTGGGGGGATGACTACATGGAGGATGAGGAGAAGCTGGAGAAGGAGGTGAGGGATGGGGTCTGGGCACTGTGGGTCCTCACAGGGGGATTCCTGTGAGGCTGTTCTGGGCTGACTTTATGATGCTCGTATCCCCATTCGTGTGTTTAGCCCAGAAATAAGCTTTGCACCTTTAAGATTGGCTCTGAAAAAACCCAAACTGGGGTGTGGGTTCCCCCCTCCTGCTCCCCTGAGCACTGTGGTGGTACCTGGGCAGGTGACAACCGTTTATCCTCCTCCTACAGCTCTACCGGGAAGCTCGGGAATGCCTGACACTCCTCTCCCAGCGCCTCGGCTCCCAGAAGTTTTTCTTTGGAGACTCGTAGGTGGCCAAAGGCAGGGAGGGGACGGGACCTGAGAGCCCCCACACCCCAGCAGGGCTGAGGCCCCGTGGTCTGCAGGGGGCTGCAGCCACTCTGGGTGCAGAACAGGCTCAGAGGGGACAGGGCACTGTCCCAAGGAGAGGGAGCCATGTGCTGTGCCCTGGGGGTGCTGGGGCTGGTGGTGGCTGGTGGCTCTGGGTGGCTTTGGGTGGGGACAGTGGCCCAGACAGCGCTCTCTGTGCCCCAGGCCGGCCTCCCTCGACGCCTTGGTCTTCAGCCGCCTGGCGCCGCTCCTGAAGGCAAAGCTGCCCAACGGGAAACTGCAGCAGCACCTGAAGTCCCTGCAGAACCTGTGCAACTACTGCACCTCTATCCTCAGCCTTTACTTCCCCTGGGACGGAGGTGAGAGCCATCCCTACCTCACCCTGTGCGCTTGGGAGCGACCTGTCCTCCCCAGGTGTGCATCCCCAGCTGGGGCTCACGCTCAGGGTGACCCTTCCCACCCACACCGCTGCTGTGCCCCTCCAGGTGACCCCCTGAGCAGTGCCCCTCGGGCTGCAGGCACGGACGGCAGCGAGGCAGAGGAGGACCCCCACAAACGGCGCAAGCAGCTGCTGTCAGTGCTGGTGGGGCTGGCGGCCATGCTGGGCTACGCCTTCCTCAGCGGCATCGTCTCCATCCAGCGCGGCAGCGTGGGGCCGGCCGGCCGGCAGCCCGTCGCCATGCAGGAGGAGGAAGAGGAGGAGGAGGAGTGAGGAAGAGCTGTGTGACTGTTCCTTCCCAGCCCCTGGAACTGACTGTTTTTACTCTGGAAGCCTGGCAGCATCGCTGCTCTGCTCTGTATCCCACCACCAGGAACCACAGCCTTCTCCGTGGGAACTTCCCTGCCTCACCAATAAACCTCCCTCTCTCCACCCGCACCCTCTCATAGTCCCAGCACCCCCAAGGCCCTTCCCAGTTTCCCCAGTTGCCCAGGCTGGAGTTTTGCAGCAGGCACCAATGTGTCCTGGCTGTGGCTCTGCCCCTCGCTCCAGCTTTGGGTCTTGCAGAGGTCCCAGAGGGGGGACCTAAAAGCATCTGTGGCATCTGAGCAGTGTCCCTGCCCCTTCTCCAACAGCTGTGGGGCTGAGCCCCACATCTCCCCTGCATCATTCCCCTATGGCAGCACTCAGGGCAGTGCAGACAGCGGCTCTGCAGGGCTGATACCTCCCCTCCACGCTGCTGCCAGCCCGGCAGCACAGCCGAGACACAAAACCAGAGCCAAGGGCAGCCGAGGCTGCTCGTCAGGGCACGTCC
>NW_005054582.1:206625-211254 GCF_000277835.1 Geospiza fortis
CAGCACGCTCCCCTCTAACGTCACGCAGGAACTATGTGCCCCGTGCTCCCGGTTCCCATTAGCTGCAGGGGCTGATGGCTGCTCCAGCAGGAGAAAGCACAGCTCTGGCTGGGGAGAAGCTGGAGATGCCGACGCCAGAGCTCTGCTCTAAATCCCGGCTGCGTGTCCTGACTGCAGCTTTGGGCCCTTCCCTGCCTGGGGGATGCTGCAGTGGAAGACAGGAGAGAGATGCCACCCCCTTAGGGGGACAGCCCCCTACATCCCCAGCCCTGTGGGATGCCCCAGGAACCTGGGCAGAGGAGGGATGGCACCCATGGGGCCTCAAATCTGCCTCTTCTGGCATAGTCCTGCCCACAGAGCTGGCACCAAGGGGAGGTCAGGGGTTCATGCAAGTTTGTAGAAAACCTGTTTATTTTATGAAACATCTAGAAAAGCACAGGCATTGCAGCCCTAGGGTCATACAGGTCCTCTGGGGCGCAGGGGGCTGCAGGGACTGTGCTGCAGCCCCAGCCCCATTGGAGTCTTCCCTCCAAGCTGCCACCAGCAGCGTGTTCCTGGCTCTGGCAGCTCCCTCCTCTGCCACGCTAGGCTGGCTGCTTCCAGAGAAACGTCTGGATGGAGTCGCTGGGAGCCACGGCCTCGATGAAGCCGACGTGCGGGTCAGAGATCCCAAAGGACACGTCCGTGGGGGAGCTGTGGGGAAAACGAGAGGGGATGGGGGCTCAGTGGGCTCAGTGGGGCCTTTTAGCAGGGATCAGAACCGAGCCACTCACCGGTTCAGGACCACCAGCACAACGGCGCCGTCGGGGCGCAGGAAGGCAGAGTGCTCCAGGTCACACCGGTGGCACTTTTTGGAGACAGCCAGTCCCACCCGCTGGGAGCCCTCGGGGATGAACTTGCTGTGGGGACAAGCAGGGTCAGAGTGTGGTACTTAGGATGTGGTACCTGCAGCCAGCAGTCCGCGACCCCGACACACCTGAAGTGGCCCAGGTGGTAGAACATGGGCTGCTTGTAGAAGACATCCTTGCTGCTGTCCACGATGACGGGGCTGTCCACGTAGTTCTTGCTCCAGTTGGGGCCTCCCTCCATATCCAGGGCCAGGTTCCAGTCAGTCCAGCCTGTCACGTAGTTGTTGAGGTTCTGCAGGGCAGGGGGTGGTCCTGAGCCACGGGCAGGCCCAGGGGCTGGCTGTGGTGGCCAGTGTGTCCCCAGCTCCCACCAGGCCATACCGACAGGATGCTGTGGCTGTACTTGCTCCCACGCTCCCAGCCACCCAGGACCACCCTGGGCTCCCAGGAGCAGGAGCCTGTGGAGGCCTCCGTGGAGAGGAGGAAATAGTCTGGGAAGAGGTGATGGGTGATGGAGAGCGTCAGGTCGATGGGTGCCAGAAAATCCAGGTACCAGTGGATGCCAATGCCGCTGATGTAGCTGGCAGCCACGGGGTCTTTGAGAACCTGGCAGGAGAAAAGGGTCACCAGTGCCCAGGGCTGGGAGACCTGCTGTGGGGCCAGGACAGCTGCTATGGGCACTCACCACCTCAGCCCAGTAGGGCAGCATCACCCTCTGGTCATCCAGGATGATGAGCTGGACGTGGCGGTGGGAGCTGTTGGCCAGCGCCGGGCCCAGGTCCTGGGCAATGAAGTCCCTCTGGTGCTCAGGGGAGAAGCCCAGGCACTGGAAGGGGTAGAAGACAATCTCACCAGCCGTGGGCTCATTCCCTGCTGTCACTGCCCAGAAGGTCAGGTTGTGCTTGGCGTATTCATCCAGGAACCTGGCGTGGGGTAGAAGGTGAACGGCCCCGTCACACCTGTGCCAGCTCCAGGTATGGCATCCCTGGCACCCAGTGCACTCCCGTGGCCCCTCACCGGATAAAGTACTTGGCCCAGGCCCGGTGGTACTTGTCCCCAGGGCTGCCCTTCAGTGTTCCCCTCCCTGTCATTGCTCCATTTGTCTTCATCCACACCGGGGAGGTCCAAGGGCTGGCGTACAGAGACAGCGGCCGCTTGGCCACTGCCTGGGCTGCTTGGAGGATGGGGATCTAGGGAGAAGTGGGATGGCACAGATATCTCTGGGTCTGTCCCAGTGCTGGACAGTAGGAGGAGTTACCTCCCTCCCCAGAGGCGGGAAGGTGTTCCCTTTCCCCATCCCATCCCCTCCCATTGATCCCACCCCATCCCATGGATCCCATCCCACCCCATCCCATCTCACCCAGGTGTACAGATGAGTCCTCTCCCTGCCCATTGGAAGTGATCCCCTTCCCCTTCCTATTTCATCCCCTCCCCTCCTTCCCTTCCCATCCCATCCCATCCCATCCCATCCCATCCCATCCCATCCCATCCCATGGATCCCATCCCATCCCACCCAGGCAGCAGCCCCAGTCCCTCAGACCCTTCCTGCAGGACTCACCTTCATGTGTGTGTCCTCCTCGGTCAGGTTGAAGTGCCTCAGCTCGAAGTCACCCTCGGCATCAGCGTAGGTGTACAGGCGGATGGAGAAGTCAGTGCTGGCCATGGGCACACGCACCAGGTTGTACTCAATGCCTGAGGACAGGGCAGGTGGTGATGGGCATCCTCCAGTTGCATTTGGGGGCTCCAGATCCCCCAGCCCCCCAGAACAAATCTCAGCACCCAGACCCCAACAGCTTTGCCTGCCCTGGGCTCACCTTCCTCGGAGAAGTAGGAGCGGAGCAGGTGGTTCTGGGCAGCCTTGGACAGGGACTGGATGTTGATGGCAGCTGCATCAGTGATGGAGCCACCAAAGCCCTTCACCTTCTGGTACTTCTGTGTGGTGTCCAGGGTGAGGTGGAAATCTGTGGGGACACACAGTGTCACCACCCCTGCCACCTGTGAGAGGACAGACCCTCCCACAGCCCAGGGTGGTACCTGTGCTCTTGGCGTTGTGCTGGAAGCTCCCCTCGCTCCGCTCCAGCCGCTTGCCAGCCTTGCTGCTCTCATACCTGACATAGGAGCCAGGGGCTGGCAGGACCAGGGGGTCCAGAGTGTCACAGTACGTGGCACTGCAGGCACAGACCAGCGAGCCGTGCCCAAAATCCTTGGCATCACAGGGACGGCCACCTGCAGCAGAGGAAAGACCAGCTGGGCACTGAGGGCTGTGGCAGGAGCCCAGCTCATCCCTTTGACCCACAACAGACTCCAAATCCACCAAGCTCCAAAGCGCAGGGACACGTGCCAGCACATACCTGTGACCTGCAGGGCTGCCTGTGCCAGCAGGAGCCAGCCCAGGACACTGGCACAGCCTGGTCCCATGGCACCTCTGCTGCAGCGGCTCTGACGATGCCGATGGACACGCTGGGAGCAGGGCAAGGTGTCAGCACCCAGAGCTGCTCAGCCTGGCCCAGCCACACACAGTGGACAGAGACACAGGGCAGGGAGAGCCCCAGCATCATCCCCCTGCCCAGGGGACCACTAGAACCCGCCCTGCCAGGGCTGCCCACTGCTCCAGCCCAGCACCCACCTTCCCTCCCACCCCTCCAGAGCCTACCAACACTTCTGGCCATGTCCCAGGCTGGGGTGCAGCCCCCCAGGTGTGGGCAGCCCCCAGGTGTGAGCCTGCTGCTCCTAGCTGCCCACGCTGCCTGTACCCAGCAACTTTGTTCACTCCCATCAACTCCCTCCCACTCCTTCTCCCTCCTCACCTGTCCCACAGCTGTGCCATGCCGTGCCATGCCATGCTGCATCACCCCAGGTATCCCCAGTGCCCCCTGAGCCATGCCCAGGAGCAAACAGCTCCACACTGTCAATCCCACAGGCCTGACAGCTGCGGCTTGTCCAGCCAGAGTGGTTTGGGGCTCCAGCCCCTGGCATGGAGAGTCCCACCTTCCCCTGTTCTTTCAGGAGCTCACACCCCGTCCTGTCCTTCCCGTGCTGCTGGGCAAGGAGCCCCTCAATGAGAGCACAGGAGGAGCCACCTCCAAGCCTCGGGACCCTGGTGCCAGACTGAGGACACCTGGGGACCTCTGCCAGGGTGGGATGGTGCCCTCTTGTTGCTCCCCGAGCTCCTGTGGGATGTGGAGCGGGGCCAGGCAGCTGTCCCACCTCCACTGCCTCCCATTCCCTGCCTGGGAATGATGCCCAGCTTGGCCAGGGCATGGCCTCAGCACAGTCCTGCTGCCCAGGGCTATCCCATGCCCATCCATATGCCCATCTCTGTCCCCATTCCCACCTCAGGCCCAGGGCACTCACCTGCCTCCAAACCACTTCTCGCTGCTGCGTCTCTGTGGCAGCGGTGGCAGGTCCCGTGTCCCAGCTGAGCCTGGTGGGAGGGGACGCTTCTGGAGGAGCAGGAAAGGTGAGTTTGGAATGGGACAGCTCATGGGACTCTGTGTTTGAAGAGGAGCCTGGGGATGATTTTGCAACCTGGCTCCAATGAGCTTTCCACACACCGCAGCATTTGCAAACTCTCCTGAAACCTGTTCCAGTGGCCAGAGGGAAGCTGGGGAGGGGAGGATGCTCTCCAGCCCCCCAAGTGCCTCCATCACCCCCCAGAGCCAGGCTTGCCCTGCTCCTCTTGGGAAGAGCAGCCCTGTGTCCCTGGGACACCTCGGACAGAGCTGGCTGTGCCCACCCTGGGTCCCTGCTCTTGGCAGCACTTCAGCTTTGTGCCACCAGT
>NW_005054582.1:211408-215264 GCF_000277835.1 Geospiza fortis
GCACCATCTAATTTGGGATCCTTCCTAATTACAGGCATCTGCTCCGCAGGAGAAACAAGAGGCGGGCAGAGGCACGGGGGGGGGGGCAGGGGCCCCCGGGGCCCTTGGGGCAGCTGGTGAGGGTGGCCAGGAAGAGACCCCCACCCAGGGACCACTGTCCCTCACTCGGTGTCACATCCACACTCAGGAACCACAGCCCCCGAGGCAGGGTCACAGCCCCTGTGGGAAACAGCAAAGGTGAGATGATTTTCAGAGAGCTGGAAAAGCAGCAGGCCTTAGAAACAGAAAGAGCAGAGCAGCTGCAAAGTCTGAAAGTAGAAAATGTTATGAGCACTTTTAGTACTTTTAGTAATTGGCTGAAACAATTGTCTGTGAGCTTTAGCAACACACTATTGGCCAGAAAGCTTTTCAAGCGCTCTGTAGCAAAGAAATCTTCAGCTGCTACTGGCTCTACGTGAGCTTTACCTTCCTATTTTCTCGACCATGTCATGAGGCTGATGCTGCAAATAAAGCTCAAGGAAGGCACCCCAACAGCCCCATCCCACAAAGAAAACACTTCCCCAACACACCCCCCACCACCCAAGGCCCTGCTCCTCCTGCTGCCCCCGGAGAAGGGATCCCCCAGCCCACAGTGAGGGCAGTGAGGATGATGGGGGTGGTTCTTCAGCCTCACCCCACCCCTCAGAGCCATCCTGCTGCGGTTGCAAACAGGCAGGAGCAGCGAGCCAGCCCAGAGGGGCTGGACTAAAGCCTTTCCCCGCAGGTTTGACCCTGGGCACTGCTGAGCACCGGGGGGTGAGGGCTCCGTGTGGGCCATCACCTTGGGAAGGGGACATTCCCAAGGTGTCAGGAATGGTGTGGCAGCAGGACTTGGGCACTGATGAGGTCACACCTCGAATCTTTGGGGTCAGTTCTGTGCTCCTCATGAGGGCTGGAGCATGACCTGAGAAGGGGATGGAGCTGAGGAGGGGTCTGGAGCATGTCCAGGGAAGGGGATGGAGCTCAGGAGGAGTTTGGAGCTCCAGGAGAAGCTGGAGGGATTTCATTCTGGAGAAAAGGAGGCTCAGGTAGGATCTTCTGGCTCTGCACAATTCCCTGGCGGGAGCGGACAGCCAGATGGATGTCAGGCTTTGCTCAGAGGGAACAGGGACAGGACAAGAGGAAATGGCCTCAAATTGCACCAGGAGAGCTGTGGCATTTCCCTGAAGAAAATTTCTTCATGGACAGGACTGTGCAGCCCTGGCATCGGATCCCTGGGGCAGTGGTGCAGTTGCCATCCCTGGAGGGATTTAATAAATGTGTAAGGAGCACTTGGGGACGTGATTTAGGGCTGGCCTTGGCAGCGCTGGGGGAACTTGGGTTGGACTTGATGATCTTCGAGGTCTTTTCCAACCTCAAGGATTCCATGACTCTATTCTATGATTCTAAGCACAGGCAGCCAGACCCAGCTGCCGTTGGGGCCAGCACTCCCCAGGAACACGGATAAAAGCACAGGACAGGCTGGTGTGCTCCAGGAACAGGGCTGGGACGGAGCCCGGTGCCACCTTCACACCGCACTCCAATAAACCAGCTGTAAAACCTCTGGGTTTTTCATTTTCCCCAACCTCAGCAGTTCCGTGGCTCTCACACAGGGGCATTGGCCAAGGAGAGCTCTGGCTTTCTCATTCCTGTACTTCAAAGGTGCTGGTAACGTTGCCAAAGGCACAGGGAATACTGTAACTGGTATTTAGGGAAAGCAAACAGGACGGGGAGGTCACTGCGGGCTGCGGCCGGGGTTGGCCACAGCCAGAATAGAGGGGACTCTGTCCAGAGGCCACCCTGGAGAGGTGGCACCAACCTAATTTGTCCATAAAGTTTGGCGGATGGGCACACTGATATCATTTACTCTGCCTTTCCGACAGCGTCTGACATTTGGATTTTTTTTTTTTTTAATTCCCCCAAAAAAAAAGTAAGCTGGGGAAAACCAACAGCACATGTGGAACGAATCAAGGGCTGGCAGCGGCGGAGGCTCCAGCTGCAGGGATAAACAAGGAGCCACCCGCAGGCCACGGGGGCCGGAGCCTCCGGGGCAGCCCTGGCCCCGGCGAGGAAAACCGAGCGATTTCCGAGCGCGCAGAGGAAACACTGACGGGAACAACGGCGCATTCCGGAGGGAGCGCGTCATGGCTTTACTTGGCGGCCGCCACACACGCGAAGGTTTCAAGGGGGCCACGTGTGGAAGTGTGCTCCGGGAGACGGCGCTAAGGGAACTTCCAGGGGGATGGGGAGTGCCGGGAGGGAGGGGAGGCTGGGGAGCAGCACAGAGCCCCTCGTGCATTCCCACCTTCTCCTTCCACCCTTGAGGGATGCTGGAAAGGGTGGATGAAGAGTTGACCCCCAGCATCCCCCTGAGCCCCCCAGCAGTCCCCTGGCTGTCACTGCTGGCGCCACAGGTAGGTCTGGATGGAGTGAGCTGGAGCCACAGTGTCAATGAAGCCCATGGCAGGGTCCCGGATTCCAAAGGGCACATCCCGGCCAAACCTGGGGAGCGAGAGGGGCTGAGCAGGCACGGCTGGGGCTGAGCAGCACCCCCATCGCCTGCCTGGGCTGACCTGTTGAGGACCACCAGGACGAGGGCACCATCGGGGCGCAGCACGGCCACGTGCTCCAGCTGGCAGAGGAGGCAGCGGCGGCTGCTGTGCAGCCCCACGCGCCGGGAGCCCTCGGGGATGAACTTGCTGTGGGGAGAGGACCAGCAGAGGGGTTCTGCCCCTGGTCTGGGGCTGGTGGCCACACCTGAGCCCCCCTGACCCACCTGAAGTGCCCCAGGTGGTAGAACATGGGCTGCTTGTAGAAAACATCCTTGCTGCCATCCACGATGACGGGGCTGTCCACAAAGTTCTTGACCCAGTTGGGGCCTCCATCCAGGTCCAGGGCCAGGTTCCAGTCGGTCCAACCGGACACAAAGTGGTTCATGACCTGGAGGGGCAGGGAAGGGGCTGAGTGGGGGTCCCCCCAGCCCCAGGATGGGGATGTGAAGGCTGTGTGAGGGCAGAGTGAGGGCTGTACCGTCAAGATGCTGTAGCTGTAGTGGTCCCCTCGTTCCCAGCAGCCCAGGGACACGGCGAAGCGGAACATGAAGAAGCCAGTGCAGGCCTCAGTGTAGAGGAGGAAATGGTCAGGGAAGAGCTTGTGGGTGGCCTCCAGGCTGCAGCCAGGTGGGACAATGGCATCCAGGTACCAGTGGACGGCCAGGCCAGCCACGTAACGGGCAGCTGTGGCATTTCCCAGCACCTGGGGAGCAAAGGAGATGCCTCACACCCACGCTACCCATGCCTGAAGCCTGCAGGGATGGACACATGGACTCCGTGTGGTCTCTCAGGGCCACCTCTTGTCCCCTGCTGTGGGTGCCACACCCCGCAGCACTGCACCCTAGCATGGATCTGGTGCCCCAACATGGCTTTGGCACCTTGCTGGGTGCAGTGCTAAGGGGGTGGGCACAGGTTTGCCCCTCAGTGGGCCCCTTGCCCCCAACCCAGCTCTGCTGCTGCCTGGTCCCCCCTCCACACCCCCCTGGGGTGGTCCAGCCCTGCAGCCATGGAGGGAAAGGAGGAGCACGCTGCCTGGCTTGAGGCTGGGGCAGGAGCACGTTTTACTTTCTTTCCTCCTTGTTTAAGGCAACATCCCCATGCAGCATCACGAGGGGAAACCAAATCAGCCAAAACTCTGCCCAGAAAAGGTGCTGGCGGCAGGATCCGGGGATCCAGGATGTGGATGCAGCCTCCTGTCCTCACTCCCGCCGGGCACGGGCGGAGGCGGCCGCTCCGGCAGACCCGGGTTGCTCCCACTCTCTAGGGCTGGGAGGGGGCACCGGTCC
>NW_005054582.1:215411-216446 GCF_000277835.1 Geospiza fortis
CGCGCCCCCGCCAGCGTCTCGTTCTGGGCCGTCACCGCCCAGAAGGTCACGTTGCGTTTTGCGTATTCATCCAGGAACCTGGAGAAGGAAGGGCAGAATCAGATGCGCTGCAACCCCCCGACCCCATCCCACTCCCCGATTCCCCCGCTGTCCGTCCCAGCCTGGTTCCACAGACGGTACTTGATGAAGTAGTTGGCCCAGGTCTTGTGGTACTTGTCCCCTGCCTTCCCCTTCAGAGTGCCCTTCCCACGGACGTCCCCGTTGCTCTTCATCCAGGCTGGGGCGGTCCAGGGGCTGGCAAACAGCAGCAGCGGCCGCTTGCTCATGGCCAAAGCTCGGCGCAGGAGGGGAATCTGTGGGATGGGGAAGAAGCACAGGGTCAGATCCAGCTGCAGCTCCCCAAAACCACAGGGACCAGCATGGAAGAACTCAAGGGACCTCAGCAGGGACTGGCAGCCTGCAAGCACCACCCCCGGCACAGCGCCCTGGCTCCTCACCCTGCCGGTGCCAGCTGGGATGCGCCAGGACGTGCCCCGGAGGAGGTGCCAGCTCCCACAGGCTGTCCCCATGCACCCTGCCACGGCGTGCAGGGACAGCAGCAGCTGGTCCTGGGGGGCCCAGCACACGCAGGAGCTCCGGTGCGAGAGGGGACAAGGTGCTGATGGCAGCAGCTTCAGCCTCCCACCTTCATCTCCACGTCCTCGTCCACCAGCCTGAAGTGCTTCAGCTCGTAGTCGTTGGGGACATCATCGTAGCTGTAGGGGCGCACGGAGAAGTCGCTGCACGCCATGGGGACCCGGACGAGGTTGTACTCGATCCCTGAGGAGCAGGAAAAGCATCAAGAGGCACCGGAACAGGTGACACTGTCCCTGCAGTGGGGACAGGCACAGCCACCTCTGGTGACCCCAGGATCTGCCCCCACCGCCGTGCCCTCGCTGCTCACCGCTCTCGGAGAAGTAGGAGCGCAGCAGGTTGTCCTGAGCTGGCTGGGACAGCTTCAGGCTGTTCATGGCAGCAGCATCCGAGAGGGAGCCG
>NW_005054582.1:216922-221184 GCF_000277835.1 Geospiza fortis
CCCTCCGCGTTCCCCGAGCTCTGCAAGGCCCCGGGGAGCAGCACCTGCGGCGGGGACACCCTCAGGCACGGCAGGGGCATGGAGGGATCAGCCCCCTCTCCTCAGCCCCTTCCAGCGCCACGGAGCTCCTGTCACACCCTGCATTGCCCCCAAACCCCCTCATCTCTCCTGGGGAGGGTCCATCCCTGCCCGGAGCCCGCAGCGCGCCCGCCTTCACCCCGGCTGCTCCCGACCTGCGCTGCCGCCAGCCCTCCTCCTCCTCCTCAGCAGCTGCAGCCTCCCCACCTGGCCTTTACAGGGAGCTGCTCGGAGACCTCCCTCCGCAGCACACCCTCTCCCACCCCCACAGCTCCTCCTTGCTCCGCTCCCGGCCCGTACCTGCCCTCGGGCGAGGACCGCCGATCATCGGCCCCCTTCGCCCCCCACTGCCACGGCAAGGAGGGACAGGGACATGGTGCTGGCAGCTGGGCCGCAGTGAAAGTCCAACCTGCACAGGGAATTGTCACAGAGGAAGATCTGAGACCCCACTGAAGGAGGAGCTGATTGTTTTGTCAGGCAGGGTCTGGATCATCACCCTGAGAGCCCAGCAGAGCCAAGGGCAGGCTCATGGCACGGCTGTCTGTCCTGCTGGGCACCTCCAACAGGACACCCACTTATCCCTGCCTGCCACCCCGCTGTCCCCACTGTCCCCCAGGAGCCACAGGGCCGTGCAGGAGGGTCCGGGACACCCAGGCAAGGTCAGTGAACGTGGCTGCACAGCTCAGGGCAGCACAGGGGCACTGCAGGGGTGGCCACATGGGAGCTGGGGCTGTTGCCATTCCCTGCCCAAGCCTTTGGCATCACTCTCCCCAGCTCAGCATGTGCTGGGGAAGGTGGCAGCAATGACAGCAGTGACACAGTGGCAGCAGTGGCAGCAGTGACACAGTGACAGCAGTGACAACAGTGGCAGCAATGACAGCAGTGACACAGTGGCAGCAGTGACACAGTGGCAGCAGTGACAGCAGTGACAGCAGTGGCAGCAATGACAGCAGTGACACAGTGGCAGCAGTGGCAGCAGTGGCAGCAAGCAGGCAATACCCCAGCCCCCGGGCAAGCAGGGCTGCACTCCAGCTGTCAACAACAGCAGTCAGACCCTCAAAGGGGACCCTGCTGTCCCAGCACCATGCCAGGAGCAGAGCCCAGCTCTGGTGCTCCTGTAGCACTCCCTGCTCCCCCAGGAGTCACCCTCCAGCCAGGTGAACTATGCCAGCTCACCTGGGCACACAGACCCTACCTGGTGCCATCACCCAGGATGTTCCCCTTCACTGTGGGGACATCCTCAGCATCCCCACCCAGGGCTGGTGTGGGAATGGAGAGTGGCCACAGCTCCCAGCCACAGCTCTGCTGCCCTGGAGCATCAATCAGCAGCTCAGGGCTGCCCTGCACAGGGTTAAACTGCTCCGTTAGCTTTCCCTCCATGGGTGGAGCAGCACTTTGTGACTAATTTTCTCCATTTCTGGCATATCAGATACAGCTCTGGGGCAAATCAATTCATCAAATTTCCCTCCTAGCCTCAGCACTGCCCTGCTGTGGGCCCTGCCACAGTTCCACCCCTCTGCTGGGAGCTGAGCCATGAGACACCTGAGCCTCTGGGGCCGGGGCAGGTGGGGCCAGGCAGCCCCTGGTTACATCTCACGGGGCAAACAGGTGCCCCAGGAGGGAGCTCCTGTCCCTGTCCCGCTGCACTGTGGCTCTCCCACCTCCCAAGTGTGATTAAGGTGTGACCAGACTGCTACACCCAGGCTAATGAGCCCCAATTTTGGGGAGGGATTAATAGCTCCTAAGGCAATCAGCCACCTTGGAGCTCACTTCCAGCCACCCAGGATGCCCCTGTTCACCTTTACCCATCCCAAGCTCCAGTCCTTCCTGCCCCCCCCATCACCCACAGCCCCCCAGCTGGCTCGGGTCCCACAGCTCCTGGAAGCAAAACACTGCGGAGGCTGCTGGAGCTCATCCTTATCAACACCAGCTGATAAGAGCGCCCTGCTGAGCAGGAAAAGTGAGACCCAGGGGCCGGGCAACGCCTCGCATGGAGCTGCTGGCACAGCAGATACCAGGCAGCCCCACCAAGCCCCCAGAGCCGCTTCTTGTGGCCAATCTCCAAAGAGGGGGAGCTCCTGGGGGTGGCAGGGGCCTCGTGGCATGCTGTGAGCACCCTCTGCAGTGTTCAGGTGGGTTTGTTCGAGGAGGTGGGGCCAAAGGAGCCACCAGAGGAGCCAGAGGGTGAATTTTGTCGTCAGAGGAGCCAGAGGGTGAATTTTGTCCCTAAGCCAGGCCAGTGTGGATGGGGACACAGGGACACGGAGCTGGGCTGAGTCACCTTTCAGGGGATCACGACTTTGTTGATATTTATGCCAAAGAGCCTCAGTGTGGCATCACAGCAACTCCTCCCCAACAGCGAGACCCCAGCCCAGAGCACGTGGGGACAATCCCCAGGGTGACCACTGGCTCTAGGTGGGACCCCAGCATCCCCCAGCCACCGTGAGCTCCACACAAGCCAAGGCTTTGCACAAGAATTAATGAGCAGAGCCAAGCCCAGCGACGTCGGAGGATTCGCCCCCGCTGCGTTTATCCCGGAGCCAGTCGGTCCTTGAGCACGGAGCCGAGCGCAGGGGCCGGGGCACGTGGACCGGGGTGATTCAGCATCCGGCCACAGCCGCGAGCAGCGGGGCAGGTAAGCGAGGAACAGCTGGGGGAGCGGCCCTGCACCGGGAGAGGGATGCTGGCAGCGGGGCGGTGGGGATGGGGCTCGCTGCGTGATCCTGGAGAAACGTTTCCCTCTTGTGGACAAACACAAACAGCCTCGGGGCAGGAGCAGGCTGCTCTCGCCACGGCTCTGGCGGCGGCTCCCGGAGCTGCGGGGTCCCACGAGCAGCATCCCCGCGGCTGCGTGGCGTGCCAGTGTCGCAGGGTGACACTGTCACTCACCGGCCACGCCTGGGCTGTGCTCAGCCCACGCAGCATCGCGGCTGTCAGTCCTGACAGCACCCCTGGGCACATCCCACCCGCACGGATCCCCGCCGCCCTCCTCGCCCTGAAATTATGACCTCCCTGCCCTAATCTCCTGCTCTCACACCCTGCCAGCTCCCTCCCTCCTTCCTGGGTGCGCCCACACTCAGCACCCACTCCCGCTCCTGCCCCCGCTTGCTCCAGGCACCCCAGATCTGTGCTGGCTGCTGAGCCCTGGGTGCACCCCCAGTTTCCTCAGCATGGTGGGGACCCCTCGGATCAGCCCCCATGGGGAGCAGGGAGGCTCCAGGCATGGCTGCTGCAGCCTGGGCAGCCTCACTGTCCCAGAAAAGCATCAGGAGCAGCTCGGGCTCAGCCTCCCTGTCCCAGAAAAGCCCCTGGAGCAGCTGGGGCTCAGCCAGAGCTGGCTGGGACCCTGAGCCCCCCATGCTGCCACGCTCCTGGAGCTGGTCCTGCCTCCAGCCCTGGCCTCAGGACCTTGGTCTGGGAGAGATGTGACCCACAGAGCCCCTGGCCTGACCTCAGGCTGCAGGCAGCTCCAGAGGGGCAGGGAAAGCACAGAAAGCTGAGGCTTGGCTGCAATCCCTGCTCAGCCCTTCCATCGAGGGTGGGTGTCCAAGTGCTTTGTGCCTGCTCCTGATGCAGCACCCAGAGCACTCAGGGTGACTCCTGAGACACCTGATAGCTCCTAAAACCTGTCCCCATCAGCAGCTGGAGCACACCTGGGCTCTGCTCAGCCCCAGCCAGGCAGTGCATGCTCAGAGCTGGGACAGAGTCATGCCTGGAGCATCTCTCAGCAGGGTCTGAGGTGGGCACAGGGGCAGGGGCAGGGCAGGGGCAGGGCAGGGAGAGGGGCTGCCCACGACGCGCCAGCTGCTCTGTGCTGCTCTCCAGGCTCCAGCAGGCTCCACGCTGGGGTGGCACCCAGCCACAGTGCCCAGGAGCAGGGGAGGGACCCGGAGCTTTCTCCTCCAGGCGCAGACATCAAGGCAGCATCCGTGTTTAATGTCGGAACGGCAGAACACAGCGCTCACAGCCTGTGGGGTCTCCACCCTGAGGGGCACCGTGCCCCCGGCCCTCCTGCACACGCTCAGCATCCCCGGCCTGGCCCATCCTGGCTCTGTCACAGCCCCGGGGACGCTGCCCTGGGCTGAGCCCGCGGGCAGCTGGGGCTGCACGTCCGGCCCCCGGCGCCTCGGCCCCGTCACTGCCGCTGCCACACGTAGGTCTGGATGGAGTTGGCCCGAGCCACG
>NW_005054582.1:221483-224054 GCF_000277835.1 Geospiza fortis
TGGGGGTCCCACATAGGGGTGGCAGGACTGGGATCCCACATGGTGCAGGCAGGATGGGGGTCCCACAAAGGGCTAATAGGACAGGGGTCACACACAGGGGTGGCAAGATGGGGGGTCCCACATAGGGCTGGCAGATGGGGGGTCCCACACGGGGGTGGCAGCCTGGGGGTCCCACATAGGGGTGGCAGGACCGGGATCCCACATGGGGCAGGCAGGATGGGGGTCCCACATAGGGCTAACAGGACAGGGGTCACACACAGGGGTAGCAGGACGGGGGTCCCACACAGAGGGGCCAGGCTGCATCACCCACCGGTTCAGAACCACCACAACCACAGCCCCGTCGGGGCGCAGGAAAGCCGTGTACTCCAGCGCTGTCTTCTTGGACTCTCTGGAGGCGACGAGCCCCACGCGCTGGGAGCCCTCGGGGATGAATTTACTGAACAGACAAACGAGAAACAACCTCAGGGAGACCCCAGCAGAGCTCCTCTCCAGCCAAATTTGTCTTGCTTCTCTCAGGACAAAGCAGCTTAGCACATGTTGTGGGCTCCAACCCACCTGAAGTGCCCCATGTGGTAGAACATGGGCTGTTTGTAGAAGATGCCCTCACTACTGTCCACGATGATGGGGCTGTCCACATAATTCTTGACCCAGTTAGGACCCCCCTCCAGATCCAGGGCCAGATTCCAGTCAGTCCAGCCAGCCACAAAGTGGTTCAGATTCTGCAACAGGACAGCTCAGATGCCTGCCCAGCACCAACAAGCCTCCCCAGGGCCAGCACACAGGGGCCTCACCGTCAGGATGCTGTGGCTGTACTGGTTCCCCCTCTCCCAGCAGCCCAGAATCACATCCCGCTCCCAGAAATGGGCCCCGATGCACGCCTCCGTGGCCAGGATAAAGTAGTCAGGGAAGAGCTCATGAGTGGGCAGCACTGTGTCCTGTATGGGACCGATGAAGTCCAGGTACCAGTGGATGCCGATGCCGTGGACGTAGCGAGCTGCCTGCTCGTCCTCCAGGACCTGGCAGGGAAAAGAGTCAATCCCACGGGGAACAGAGGCCCAGCCCTCCACAGGCAGAGCACCCAAGCCCCCCACAAGGACAGGGGCTCTTCCCAGGGTCACCACACTCACCACTCTGGCCCAGTGCGGGAGGTGGAGCCGGTTGTCATCCAGGATGATGAGCTGGACGTGGCGGTGGGAGCTGTTGGCCAGTGCTGGACCCAGGTCCCGAGCAATGAAGTCCCTCTGCTGCTCAGCTGTGAAACCCAGGCACTGGAAGGGGTAGTTGTTGATCAGCCCGGCCGTGGGCTCATTCTCTGCTGTCACTGCCCAGAATGTCACATTGTGCTTGGCGTATTCATCCAGGAACCTGGCGTGGAGGGAAGACGTGAGCCGTGAGGAGCTCCCAGTGCCACCACTGAGAGACCCCGGGTATCTCCCCCGGCCCCAGCAGCTCCTCACCGTACAAAGTAGTTGGCCCAGGTTTTGTGGTACTTGTCCCCTGCCTGCCCCTTCAGTGTCCCCTTCCCCACGTAGGACTCGCTGGTCTTCAGCCAGGTGGGGGAGGTCCAGGGGCTGGCGTACAGCGACAGCGGCCGCTTGCTCATGGCCGAGGCTCGGTGAAGGAGGGGGATCTGCAGGAGGAGGCGGAGGGGCCAGCTGAGCTCAGCCCCTGGGACCCTCCACCCCTCCCTGCTCCCTCCCACCGCTCGCCTTCAGCTTGGTGTCCTCGTCCCGCAGGGAGAAGTGGGTGAGCTCGTAGTCGTAGGGGACGTCATCGTAGGTGTAGGCATGGAGGGAGAAGTCACAGCTGGCCATGGGGAGCCGGATGAGGTTGTACTCCAGCCCTGCCAGCACAGCGGGACACGAGTGTCCGTGATGTCCGTACTCCCTGTCACCATCCCACCTGTGTCCCCCACGTCCTACCCTCCTCAGAGAAGTAGGAGCGCAGCAGGTGATCCTGCGCTCTTTCCGGCAGGGATAAGATGTTGATGGCGGCCGCGTCGGTGATGGAGCCACCAAAACCCTTCACCCTCTGGAAGCGCTGCGTCGTGTCCAGCCTGAGGACAACATCTGCAGGGAGGGGAGCCCAGCATGACGGCGGGTTGCTGCAGGGTCCATCCCATCCCTGCCGTCCGCGGCAGTACCTGGGGCGCAGAGTTTGTGCTGGAATTTCCCCTCGCTCCGCTCCAGCCTCTTGCCGGCCTTGCTGCTCTCGTATTTGACGTAGTAGCCGGGGGCTGGCAGGACCAGGGGGTCCAGCGTGTCACAGTAGGTGGCATTGCACACGCAGACCATGGCATCACGGCCGAAGTACTTGGGGCTGCAGGGCCGGGCGCCTGGGGGGGCACGGAGGGTGGTGGGGGCAGCCTCAGGGACGTGTCCCTGCCAGCTCTGCCGCCTGCCCGGGGGTGACGCCACTGCCCCCGTGCTCCACACCCCGGCACCTCCCGAGCTCCGCGCTGCCTCCGGACCCCCGGACAACTCCTGGGCATCCCCGGCCGAAGGTATTCCCGCCTCCTCCCCTCCCATTCCGGGCCGCCCGGGGACCCCCATCCCCGGACCCACCGCGTAC
>NW_005054582.1:224980-225423 GCF_000277835.1 Geospiza fortis
CAGGCACGGCTGGCACAGGGGACAGGGGACGGCCGGTGCGTGGGTCAGGCACAGCCACAACGTGGGACAGGGCAGGGGACAGGCGTGGCCATCCCAGGGAATAGGCACAGCTGGCACAAGGGACAGGGCAAGGGACAGGCATGTCCAGAAGAAGGAATAGGGCAAGGAACAGGCATAACCATCCCAGACAGGCAGGGGACGGGCACAGCTGTCCCAGCCCCACACAGACACCCCAGGGGACCAGCCCCAAACCCCAGCCCTGCTTGGGGAAGGGGCCCGGCCAAAACCCCGGGGCAGCAGCAGCAATGTCCGAGCAATGTCCAGGGCTGAGCCCAGAGCGGGATTCCCTCCCCAGAGCAGAGGGTCTGTGCCAGGCCGTGCCCTCAGAGCGCGCTCTCCTTGCAGGCCCCGCTGAGGCTCCGCGGGCGGCCGCGCTCCAGGCG
>NW_005054582.1:225841-227565 GCF_000277835.1 Geospiza fortis
CGCCGCTGCCCGTGACCCCCCTAAGCCATGACCCCGCTGCCCATGGCACCCCTGCTCGTGGCAGCCCTGCCCGTGCCACCCCTGCCCATGACACTGCTGCCTGTGACACCCCTGCCTGTGATACCCCTGCCTGTGCCACCCTCCCGTGCTCATTCCCCTGTGCTCAATCCCCCCACGCTCCAGCACGGCCAGGCAGCACACGGGGCAGGAGGACAGAGGTGACAGGGATGGCAGAGGCGTGCATCACACGCCCACACTGGCATTTGGGACAGGTTGGTTCCCGTCGAGGCCTCCCGGGCTGCGCAAGGACTCCGGTAAAGCTGAGCTCTGGGGATGTCCCAGCAGCTGCCTCCAGGTGCAGTGACTCAGGGGCAAAGCCAAAGCCATTGCAACAGGAATGATTTTCCCACCCGTGGCTCCAGTGGGGATCAAGGAAAAGGAGCTGCCCCCCAGGAAGGGCTGGGCAAGAACAGTGCTGCAGGAAGAACGCTCTGCCCGCAGCCAGGGTGCCCACACAACGGGGGTGCAGCAGGGGAACGAAACAATGGAAGGGCCAGGGTGGAGGTGTTGATGGGGAGAGAAGGGAGGGAGAGCGTGGATGGGAGTTCTCTGGGAAGGAAGAGTTGCCCATCCCTTGTAGCTTCCAGAACCCACCTGTTTGTGCCCGTGGAAGCTGTGCCCAGACACCTCCATGCTGCGCTTGGGTCTCTGCAGGAACCTGGCCACCAGCCCACGGGTGCCCCGGTAGCCCTTGAGGTCCCCCAGGGAGCGGGTGGCTGTCTTTGACAGCTGCTGTGGCACCTTCTTGGAGGGTGGCAGCTTGTTCTTCCCCACGGAGCCAGCCCGGAGCAGTGGCGGGGAGTCACAGTGGGAACGGTGGAGCAGGCAGGCCTCGGAGCACAGCCCTGCGGGGTGGGTGCTGTCACACTCAGGACACTGCTCTGGCAGTCCTGTCCTCGTCATCAGACCCAGGACAGTGCCCTGATGGACTTGTTCCCATTGTCAGACACAGGACACTGCTCTGGCAGTCCTGTCCTCATCATCAGACACAGGACAGTGCCCTGATGGACTTGTTCCCATTGTCAGACACAGGACACTGCCCTGATGGACCTGTCCCCACTGTCAGGCCCAGGACACTGCTCTGATGGATCCATCCCATCAAACCTGGGACACTGCCCTGATGGACCTGTCCCCACTGCCACACCCCAGGACGCTGCTCCCAGCAGACCTATCCTCAGAGCCCTGGGGTCCTGCTGTCTCCCATCCCCAGTCAGCAGGAGCAGTCCCACCACTGGTCCCCACTGTCCCAGCCCCAGCAGGGTGAGCTCAATCCTCAGAGGGCTTCAGACATCCCCCCCGTGCCCCCTTTTCTCTCCCAGTACACCCCAGTGCCCTGACCTGTATCAGCGGAGGAGTCAGACACGGTGTCCTCCAGTGCTTTGGTATAAAGTACTTCCCTGAAATCTGCTGGGAGCAGAGAGAGCCCTCAGGAGCTGTGCACACCCCAGGCAGCACAAATCCACCAGCACCCCTGCTCCCAGCCCAGCAGACCTCCCCTGCTCCCCCCGTTCCTTCCCAGACTGGCTCTAATCCCACCCGGCCGCACAAAACCGCAGCCAAACCCTGCGGCACATCCCTGCCGCACCGCACACACGCTGCCACGCTCCCATCCCATCCCGGAGGTCGTTGTCACCTACCAGCACGGCCGGCCATCGGGACGCCGG
>NW_005054582.1:227928-230098 GCF_000277835.1 Geospiza fortis
GAACAGGACGTAATCCACGGAGCGCATGGAGCCCTGCAGCTCCAGCAGGCATGAGTCCTCCGAGGGGCTGCTGTCCCCGGGGATGTCCATGATCTCGGACATGATCAGGGACCCGCTGTCCATGGAGACTGCGAGAGGAGAGGACGGGCACGGCTGAGGAGCTGCAGGGAAGAGCCGGCCCCGCCACCATCCCCCGTGCCCGGGGGCAGCACTCACCTTCCCCGCTGAGCACGCTGGAGGGGACACGGTCACAGGTGCAGGCGTGGGAGCCCTCTGTCAGCTGTGAGTCGAACGGGGGGGCCTGTGGGGCAGCAGGCACAGGGCTCAGCTGAGCTGGAGCCCATCCTGCCCAGCCTGCCCTCCCCACGGCCCCACAGCCCCCACCTGGCTGTCTCCCCGCAGCCCCATCACAGTCTCGTATGACGGGGGGAAATCGGTTGGGTAGAGGGGCACGGGGCTGTCCATGGAGCCATTGTAGGTGATGCTGTGGAGGCAAAGCAGAAAAGCCACTCTGGGTGGGACAAGCCCAGCCTGGGGGCACACAGACCCCCCAGTCCTACCAGCCTTGCTCCCAGTGGTACCTCTGTGCATCCGTCTCGGAGCTGCAGGTGTACTCAGGTGGGTAGTAGGGGGGTGGTGGCACTGGAGGCACAAACTCCTCAAAGTCCATCATGCTCTGCAGGAAGGTGTCAGGTGGGGACGTGCATTCCAATGTGACAGAGCTCGAGCGCTGTGGGACCAGCTGCGGGGAGAGAAGGGAGAGCTGGGACCTCCTGCCCTGAGATCCAGCAAGGGGTGTGCATCCTGAGCTTTAATCTGCACCAGGTCCTGCCCTGGCACCCCAGGGACCGCCCCAGCCTGGCACTCACCACGTGGACGATGTCAAGGGAGAAGATCTGGATGCAGCACACGACAGCAGAGAGCATGCAGATGATGGTGGAGAAGATGGTCAAGCCACAGACACTGAAGAGGAGATCCTGGGGAGCAGTGGGGTGAGCTGCAGAGCCCGCAGAGCATGGCCGGGGCTGCGGCCGCTTCCCAGGGAGCCCTTGCATCCCCCTGCTCCTCCACCTTGAGTGCCACACGGATGCTCCGGCAGTTGGCGTTGGGGAACATGGTCAGCTGCTCGCTCTGCTGGCTGCAGGAGGCGGGCGGGGGCTCCGAGCGGGCCTGGCAGCAGACACACGTGTCCCTCTCCTGGCGACAAGAAACACTGCGAGGAAGCTCTGGATGCCGTGCAATCCGCCTGAGAGCCACCAGCACACCCCACCAGCTCCGCAGCTCCCCAGAGCCCCCCACAGCCAGGGATGAGCCCGGGGGTCCCTGCTCAGCCTCACCCTCTCGCAGGCCTCCAGGGTCTTCACCAGCTGCGCGTTCTGGCACGACAGGATGGAGCCGGCGAGGCTCAGCATGACGCCCAGCACCGAGAGCAGCGTGAAGAAGGCGATCTGCAGCGGGAGGAGAGGGGCTGCCGGCGGCGCAGGGAGCCGGCGGAGCACCCGGGGGCACGGGGGGGGTTTGCTCGGCCTCCCCATCCTGGGCTGCCCCGCCTGCGGAAGGGTGTCCCCCCAACACCTACCACCAGGGTGAGCGGCCGCTTCCAGGAGATGATGCCGACCAGCCCGGACAGTGCCAGCTGCAGGTGCACAAGCCCCGGGGGGAGCACAGGGAGAAGGCTCCGTCAGGCACAGGGGCCAGAGCAGCCCCTGCCCAGGGGCAGAGCCCGCTGGTCCCTGCAGGCCTGGAGCCAGCCCGGGAGCAGTGGGGCTCTAGGAGCAGCCCTGGCGCCACGAGATGGGAGAAACTGCTGATTCAGGGCCTGGGGACTGCGGGCTGCTCTGGCTGGGCAGCAAACCCAGGCCAGGATCCGTGCTGCAGGGTCACCACGGCGGACCCCGGGTGCTGCCCTCACCCCAATACCCAGCAGCCAGAGCAGAGCCCCCAGCACCACCCTGTCCCTGCCCTGTGGTCCCTGTGGTGCCCCCACACCCCTCCCTGCCCGTGGCTGCGGACCCCGGACATTGCCGCGCACCCCTCGGGGGTCCCCATCCCTCACAGAGTCATCCTGGGGGAGCCCTTGGGATTCTCCCACAATGCACCGCGGCAGGCACGGGCAGAGGGTGGCGGAGCAGCGGGGCTGCCCTCCCCTGGGACCGGCGGCCGGCTCGGC
>NW_005054582.1:231171-232200 GCF_000277835.1 Geospiza fortis
TCCCAGCCCCGGGAGGCGCACGGAGATGGCGAAGGGAGAGAGTGAACCTTCATTTATTCCTTAAATAAACCGGGAGCGGTCGGGAACAGCACACGGGGAGCAGCGGAGGAGGCGGGGACGCCCGGAGGAGCCCCGGCCGCAGCGGGACCGGGAGGGCACCGGCCCCCACGGCTGAAGGCACAAAGCCTCTCGCCAGCCCCGGAGCATCCGACAGGAGATGGACTGAAGCAGAATGCGTGAGACCTGTCCTGGGGATCCCCAGGGACACCAGGACAGGGGACAGAGGGCAGGTAAGGGGGGCGGGGGGCTGCACACCGGGACTGGCTCAGCCCCCGAAGGCCTTGGCTGAAGGGTGCTGGGGGCAGCAAGGGGGTCACAGTCCTCGAAGCGGGCAGGGAGGGCGCTGGAGGAGCTGTTCAGCCCTCCCTGGAGGCAAGAGGGTGCCATGTAAACGCCAGGGCTGCTCCTCGGCACCCAGCCCGGCTTTGGGCTCCACACGGGCTAAAGGCAGGATCCCCACAAGCAGCAGCTGCCCGAGCTCTGCCTGTCCCTGCCCTGCTCTCCTCATCCCTGGGCCTGAAGAGAGGGAGAGGATGGGGAAAGGGACAGGACGAAAGGACAAGACACCCTGGGGAAAGCACCAGCCCCATCCTCATCCCACCAGAGCAAGCCCCAGGAGGAAGAGGGGGATGACATTCTTGGCAGAGCATGGGGGTCCCGGGGCACATGGGGGGGCAGGGGACCCTCCCACACCCTAAGGGAGCACAAGTGTCATCGCCAGGTGGGGGAACAGGAGAGCACAAGGAAGGCAAGTGACCATTCCAGTCCCTGCAAGCAGCATTCCAGCCATCTCCAAGAGGCTCCTGCCCCCAGCAGCTGGTGCTGGAAGGGAGTGCGACGGCTCGGGGCTCTCCACCCTGCTCCCCGCAGTCAGCTGAGGGGAGGGGACCAGCACAAACCACAACAGCCTCTGTCCGTGAGGAAAGGGGGTTAAGAGCAGCAGACGATTCAGGCACCAGCACTTACAAG
>NW_005054582.1:232470-233930 GCF_000277835.1 Geospiza fortis
GGCGCGGAGGGCGTGGGTGGCCGCGCCCGCGGCAGCGTTGGCCGCGGCCGTGCGCACGGCCTGGTTGGAGAAAACCCCGGCTGCAAACTCCTCCTGAGCCTTCTGGAAGCTGGCACCCGTGCGGCGGTACAGAGAGTGGATCTGGGGGGCAGGAGGGGCCGGGGTCAGGGCTGGGGCTGCAGGACCCGGGTAAGCAGAGCTGTGATGGCCCAAACCTCCCCAAAAGGGATGAGAGATGCCTCTGGCTGCAGGTCCTGAGTAAACAGAGCTGTGATGGCCCAAAGCTCCCCAGTGGGATAGCTCTGGCTGCAGGCCCCAGGTATACAGAGCTGTGATGGCCCAAAGCTCCCCCAAAAGGGATGAGGGATGGCTCTAGCTGCAGGTCCTGAGTAAACAGAGCTGTGATGGCCTAAACCTCCCCCAAAAGGGATGAAGGATGGCTCTGGCTGCAGGCCCCAGTTAAACAGAGCTGTGATGGCCCAAAGCTCCCCCAAAAGGGATGAGGGATGGCTCTGGCTGCAGGCTTTGATCCCAACCCACCTTTTTCAGCATGATGATCCCCAGCACAGCCACGGCCGTGAAGGACAAGGACACCAGGATCATCATCACGGCCACGGCCGTGTTAGTCCGCAGCGCTATCAGGCTCAGGATCCAGCCACTGCAAAACAAGAGGCTGTGGCCCCCAGGTTCCCTCCTCCCCACCCACCTCCCGCCCTTGCAGGGTCAGCACGTGGCCCACCTGAATCCCCAGTTTGGGATGCCGATGGCCTGCAGCACATACATCACGTTCTGGGCAAAGAAGACGAAGAAGAAGACAAAGAAGTTGAAGGAACTGTCGCTCCTGGGAGGAAGAAATGAGTAAGGTTAGGAAGCTCCCAAACCTTCCTTAAAGCAGGAGAACAGGGAGCTCAGGGTGGAAGAGCCCATCCGGCAGAGCCAGAGGCCCCCAGGAGCTGGAGCAGGTGTCCAGGGCTCGGCACACACCTGAAGGCTTTGTACATGGGCCGGTACCAGCAGACAAAGGAACAGGGCGTGTAGAGCAGAGCCCAGAGGATGGAGAGCCCAAACCCAGAGCCGGATGTGGGATCCACGCAGAACCAGGCGAGCGAGGACAGGAAGTTCAGGAACAGAGCAATGGTGCTGGCTGAGGGACAGCACAGAGCTCAGGAGCCCGTCCAGGCTCCCCCAGCCCCCACAACCACCTGCTCATCCCAATTTCCCCGCAGGAGCAGCAGCAGCAGCACAGGAAATTCATCCTTCCACCTGCTGCCAGGCTCCGCTGGAGACTCACCCATCCAGAGGTAGTACATGGTTGTGACTGTCTTCTGGAAGTCGGCCGGGATCTCCACGGGGATGTCCTGGTAGAAGCACGGCTTCACCGGGCAGAAGGACGGCAGCGGGGGCCAGTTGTTGAGCCTCGCTGCGGACGGAAGGGGGTGAGGAGGAGCGAGGAGGGCTCC
>NW_005054582.1:235088-239909 GCF_000277835.1 Geospiza fortis
CCTGCCGGCTCCCTGCTCTTACCGGGCAGCCCCGGTACCGTTCACCTGCTGCCCGCGCAGCCCCCCCGGACCCCCAGGCGTTACCCGGGGGTCGTGGGGGTCGCTCCAGCAGCTGTCACCACAGCCAGCCAGGGACTGGGGCACGACGAGCGCTTGGGGAATTTCTCCTGTGTCTCTTGGAGCAGTTATTTATAGGAATCTCCAAATCCTTCCCCTCCGGCTGCTCATGGACTGCACACTGACCCCATCCCGGGTCCTGCTGAGCATCCCGGGAGCAGGACATGCACTGTCGCTGCCCTGTCCCCTCCCAGTGCTCACCAAACTGCCAAAAATACTCTGCACAGACTGAGAGTGACATCTGCATCCCACAGGTGAGCTCCCACCTCAGCCCAAAGCTGGAGCTGCTCCTGGCAGAGGTGGAAGCTGTGGATTTGGGTTTTGGACACCAGCAGGAGTTTATTTTCTTGAAGTCTAAAGTATGAATCAGATAATTTAATTCTCCTCCAGCCTCAGTGTGGGCCTGGGCACAGGGGCAGTGGGACAGGAGGCAGTGAGGGTCACAAGCCCAGGGAGATGGCTCAGTGTCACCCTTCCTGAGGCCCATGGAGATGGCTCAGTGTCACTTCTCCTGAGGCCCATGGAGATGGCTCCTTGTCACCCTTCCTGAGGCTCCCACAAGCCCATGGAGATGGCTCAGTGTCACCCTTCCTGAGGGTCTCCACACCCACTCCAGGTGAAACCAGACATTTCCTTTCCCCTCTGCATGGCGACAGGCTGATGGTGCCACAGCAGAGCGCATCTGTCACCCACACCCCAGCGAGACTCTCCCCCTGCCATCAGCTGTGACACAGCCCTAAAAACACCCAGGGAACAGCCCAAACCAAGGCCCAGCCTCCCTGCAGAGCTGGGAAGAGTCAAAAAGACACAGCCAGCCCTGGGGTGGGTGTAGGACAGCTGGATGTGGGCTCCTGACAACCTCTTTTCCAACAGCCACCAGCAGCAGCCAGTGGTCCCCAGCTAAGGCTGAGAGGTTCCTTCAGGTAAGAGAACCCCCACTGTCCCTTCCTCTGCCTCCCACCCCAACACTGGACCCAGGGCATGAGGAAAAGGCCAGTCCCTGGTTTTCTCAGGTCCAGCTGCAGCCCTGAGGGCCAAAAGCAGCTTCTACTTAGTGTAGGCTTGGGAGGAATGGTGCAGGTGGATACAGCTGGACCACAAAATTCCTTTCATCCCTCTCCTTCCTCCCACAGGGCACAGTAGAACAACCCCAGGATCAGCTGCTGTCAGGCCAAACCCAGACCAGGTGCTTTATTCACTTCATATTTATTTTTCACAAAGACTGTACAAAATTCTTATAAAACTCTGGTGTGGGGATGGGCTATGACATTGATCCAAAAAATAATTCCCATGCAGTCCCACCAGTTCCATAACTTACAAGGAAACAGATAAGCTACAGAGAGCTGCGAGTCCTGGAGTATTTACACCGAGGAGGGCAGGAACAGGAGACAAAGCAACACAGGACAAGAGGTATTTACAGCACGGACACACAGACCCCCCTCACCTCACAAGAACAGCAGCAGCAACAGCAGGTCAGGCCTGTGGTGCTCCTAGGCCGACAGAGAATCTGGGCTATTTACAGTATCTCACATATTAACAGCTTTACAAACGTGTCCAGGAAGTTCATCTCATGTTTATATAAAAAAAAAAAGCACCAAGTGTCTGAATAGAAATCACACAGGCCTCCACGGGGGCTAGAATCCGAGGGCTGGCTGGCACCTGTGGCGTCACCGGCTGATGTCCCGGCTCGAGTCCCACATTTTTGTGCTGGGCTCCATGCCCAGCATGTCAAAGAAGGGGTGCTTGAGGGCCTCAGCCAGGGTGACACGCTTGGAGGGCTCGTACTCCAGCATGCTCTCGATGAGGTCGAACAGGCGGTGATGGTCCTCAGCCTCCGAGGTCAGGTATCGCTGCAGGTGGAGGGGAAGGTGAGACTCAGGGAGGCTACGGCCTGTCCTGGGATGTTCCCTGGTTTGTTCACACCATCTCTCAGCCTGGAGCTGAGTTGTGCACTGCTCTCTACCCAGAACTGACAGATTTTCACACACCCTCCCTTCCCCAGGAACTTCCTGAACTTTCCATGCTCTCCTTGTCCTCCACTTCAGATTAAACTCAGGCTGCTGCAGCTTCCTATTGCTGGGACAGCCAAGGCTCCCTTCAACCACCCTTCTGCTGGCCCAAACTTGCCCAGAGGGACAATCTGAGGAGCCCTTACCCGCAGTGGTTTGCAGTTCTCCCGAACGTAGCGTCCAGCTGAGGTGTTCTCGTCCCAGTCCAGGCGGCCGTGGTAGAAATATTTCTGTTTCCTGTCAGAGTAAAGGGGGCAGCAGGTGACACCTGGGCACAACACACCCTGCAGCAGCAGCAGCAAGGTGCCAGCCCCAGTGGGACACAGCTGGTTGGCTCCAAAGTGGGATCTCCCCCAGGGAGAAGCACTGCCCGTGGAGCAGGAGGGCTGGCACTCCTGCAGGGCCCAGCTGGCTTTGCTCACCTTGTCTTCCGGACCATTCGAGAAGGAATTGGCCCCAAAATCCTCTCCATCATGGCCAGGTGCTCCCGGTTGTCATGTGTCTGGGAGGGAAAAATGTAAAGGGAAGGCATGGAATAGATTCCAGTGCTTCTGCCTCCAGCCCTGGGTGTTCCCCCACCCAGAACCCCTTCCTGGCCAACACCTTGGGTGTCTCCACAGGACTGCAGGGATGGAGGGACCCCCATCAGTCTCAGGGAAGCAGCCAGCATCCTCTCACCAGTTGGGAAGTACCCACACAACACAGTTCTCACCTGGAAAAGGGTGAAACCCACATAATACTCAAAGATGATGCAGCCAATACTCCACACATCACAGGGCTGGCTCCAGCCAAGCTCTGAAAAACAAAGTTGTTTACATAAATGATCCAGTTACAAACCAAGAGTACAAATCCCTCTTTCTTTTAAAAATAAATAACTAGTTAAAAAAAAAAATAACATCCTGTTCTAGCCAGGCTTCTGGTGCTCTGCTGGCAATATACTGCCCAGCTAATGGTGGATCATGGAATCATCAAGGCTGGAAAAGACCTTCAAGATCACCAACTCCAACCTGTGACCAATCCCCACCTTGTCACCCAGCCCAGGACACTGAGTGCCACATCAAGCCATTCTTTGGACACCTCCAGGAATGGGGACCCCAAACCTCCCTGGGCAGCCCTTTCCAATATCTGACCACCCTTTCCAGAAGAAATTCCTCCTCATATCCAACCCTGGCACATCTTGAGGCCATTTCTTCTTGCTCTGTCCCTTCCTCCCTGGGAGCAGAGCGCAAACCCCCATGAGGAAGCTGTGGAGAGTGAGAGGATCCCCCCTGAACCTCCTTTTCTCCAGGTGGAACAAACCCAGAATAATGACAGGGCTGTAACCACAGAGTTCCCAGGAAGCAGCACTGCAGAGCTGTTAAATCAAGCACTTCCCATCTCCCAGGGCAAACCCAGAAAGTTCCTGAACGCTGTGGAAGCCCAACACTCCCCGTGCCAGCAGGGTACGAGGGGCACAGCTGCCCTGGCAGACCCAGGGCCGCCTTACCCAGGATGACTTCAGGGGCTCGGTAGTGCCTGGTGGACACGATGGTGCTGTGATGCTCGTGGTCAAAGGTGGCACTGCCAAAGTCCACCACCCTGATGGCCGTGCTCTTCACGCTCCTCTCATCCCGTTTCTGCAGGGGGGACAAAGGGATCCATCACCTGGCAGCTCCTCCAGCCCCTGCCTTACCCAGCTGAGGGCACCACGGGAGGGGAAAGCTTTGGCAGCTCCAAACCAGCTCCCAGCACCAGCCATGGTTCACCCAGCACTGCCTGGCAGATCATGCAAAGCCCTGAAGGACTGCACAGAGCCCACATCCCCTGTGTCTGACCCCTCTGGCGAGGTCAGGGACACCAAGAGGAGAGCCAAGTGAGGCAGTGTGTTACCTTTTCCAGGTTGTAGGAGAGCTCGTAGTCAGAGTTCACAAAGAGGATGTTCTCTGGCTTGAGGTCAGTGTGGGTGAGTTTATTGTCGTGCAGAACTGAGGGAGAAAAGAGAGTCTGGGTGAGAGGAGAGAAGCAGAACAAGGCTGCAGCCCCCCAAAAGCCATCACTGGTGCAGTTTGCTCATACTGGCACCAGCTGAACCCACATCTCAAGCTGGCTGTGAACAGCCAGGCAAAGCCCAGGCCACGATGCTTCAGCAGAAGCACAAAGATTTATTGTATTGATCGCCAGAAGGTGCAGGGGGTGGATGCTGGAGTGCTCTGAGCTACTGCCAGCCCACAAGCACCAGAAAATGAAGAGGATTCATTCCCAGAGGGGCAGGAAGGCTCAGGCTCAGAACCACAGCAAACACTTGTTGCTCTGGGCCACCAGTTGCAGAAGTGCAACCTACTCAGCTCCCCAGGTCAGCCCAAAGCAGGGGGAGAGCAGCAGGGAACACTTACACTTCACAGCCTGGCACACCTGGAAGGCCATGTGCCGTACTTGGTGGATGGGGTAAGGCAGGTAGTTGTTATCCTTCAGGAAATCAAAGGTGCTGAGCCCCAGCAGCTCGAAGGAGATGCACATGTGGCCGTGGTAGTCAAACCAGTCAAACATCCTGACACAGAGACTGACAGAAACATTCCAGTTGGGAACAGCTCTGCAGGCTCCTCCTTTCCCTGCTCACTCTGAACCTCACAGCAAGCCAAGGTGCTTCCAAAACTATCTAGGATCACGTTCAACCACACAACACCAGGCACTCTTCCACCTCAGCCCTGAAACCAGC
>NW_005054582.1:239946-245673 GCF_000277835.1 Geospiza fortis
TCTCGTTAATTTTCTCCAGCACGTTGATTTCCAGTCGAGCAGCCTCTTTGTATTTCTCTACGTTTTTAATGATTTTCAGAGCAACGCGTGCACCACCCCTGTGGGAGAAACAGGAAGAAAGCACAAGGTGAGCCCTGAGCAGGTAAGAGAGGCTGTGCCCTGTGAAAGGGACCTTCTGACCAGCCTCCCTTGCTCAAGCAGGTTATTATTCAGGGGTGTCCACCAAAGGTGGTGCTTTCCCTCCCTACAAAACAACCCTGAAGCTCCCCCCAGCACATGGGCAACACAAAGAGGGTGAGAGCTTGGAGCAGCAGAGAATATTGAAAACCAAGAGAGTGATTTTCACCCCCAAGCTCCCACATCATGCCAGCTGTGGTCTCTCCTTTCCCCACATACCTCCGGTGATCCATGCACTGCACCACTCTGCCGAAGGTCCCTTCCCCCAGGGTGCTGATAATCTCATCTGGGAGGGAGAGAAGGAGAGGGAAGGAGCTGAGAGAGGGAGCAGGACCTGGCTGCAGTGAAACACAGGGCAGAGGAGAATGCATTGCAACACCTAACCTGCACACAGCTGGAGAGACCGGAGCAGCGGAAGGCTGACACCGGCTGCACAAGGCAGCTGCCCTAATTCCCTGGCACTTCAGTAACAATACACAATATAAACGTAGCTTTAACAAAAGGGGAAGGAAAAGGAGAGGGTTTCTCTTTAATAAACAATGAAAATAAAATGAAACAGAAAGATAAGACAGATCTGCGACTGCGATGGGAGCTTAACTAGAGAGCTAAATTATGTTACGATTTGGCTGTACATCTTTCTTGTAGCCAGTCGCCGACGCGATAGATCAGATGCCCCTCGTCGTCGTCCTCCACACTCTTGGCCCTTCTGCTGCTCTGTCGACTCCGCTGCTGGCCCAGGCAGACAGGGAATTCATCATTCACCAATCAGATTTTCAAACCAGCGCAGCAGCAGCCAGCGTCACGCATTGGTTGGTTTGGAAATTCACATGGTTGTTTGAGGAGGGGTTGCAGGAGGAGATTCCCAGCCAATTCATACGGCACAGAGGAATATATAACGATAGGGATATTGCAAGGGAACATGTCAAGATACAACACACTAGCTCAGAAAAGAAAAAAACAGTTTGCTTTTCGTTGTAGCAAAAAAAAAAAAAAAAGGAAAAAAAAAAGAAAAAGGAAAAAAAAAGAAAAAAAAAAAAAAAAAAAAACCTACAAACAGCCCCAACCCAAACCAGTGTGACAGCAGAGCTGTCAGAGTGAGGGAGCTGAGGGGCATGGAAAGGGCTGGCTGTTCTTGCTCCCACGGGGGCTCAGAGAGGAACAGCACCGGCCTTCGGGTCCTGGGGACTGCCTGAGCACGCCGCAGAGCAGGGGCAGCAGGAGGCAGGTGCTGGCTGGGAGGTCCTGCACAAGCCCAGGCTGCTCCCACAGGCACCCCTATCCCACTCCAATAACCTCCCACACAGCTTCCCCCAGCCCCGACACTCAGGGAAAGATGAACTCCGAGATTTCAGAAAAGCAGCTTTAGATACAATGATCCATCCAAAATGGAAAGTTCCCAGTGACTGCCTGGGGAAAGATGGACACTTCTTCCTAGACCCTCCCCCAAAGAAGCTGATCCTGGAAGGACTAACTTCCAGAAGAGAAGCAGAACCCAACAGGGAACTGGGACAGCCCTGGGATGAGGCAGATAAGAGGTTTATGCTAGAGAAGAGAAAATTCCTACCTTCCATTCCTCAGCTAAGTATCCCCATACTTGGGAGCAACCAGCCAACAGACTTGGGACCCAAATCCAGCCCCCAATCCCCTCCCTGGACACAGAGCCAGAACAGACCAGACAACACTGAGAGCTCCACACACAGAGCAGAGAATGTGTCTGGGGTCTAACAGAAGTGGAAGGTGAACAGCAGAACAGACAAGAAAAGAAAGCCAGGGATGCTTCTGGGAAGAGCCTGGGATGGTTCTGCCTCCACCTGAGCTGAGTGCTCCAAAAGCTCTGCTCCTCCGCAAAGCCCACATCAGCTGGGCCCAGCCAGGAGGATCCTGCTCAGAGCCAGGGCCCGAAACAGGGACCACAGGGGCAGTCACCTGTCCCAGGCTCTCTGGGACTGCGACCAGCTGAGCGCTGGCTGTTCAAGCCTTGCACAAACCCTGCCTGGCTGGGGCTCCTCCGTGAGCATCACTGAATGGGAGGAGATGCAGCACCACCCTGGGGACCCGCCAGCCTCGCGGGGCACTCCTGTCCTCCCACCTGAGAGAGGGCCTGAGCCACCCGTGCCCAGCTGGCACCGGGCAGCGCCATCCACGGCGCACAGGGACGTGAGCAGTAACGCTCTGCACCAAAACTCCTCTAAAACACACACACACTCACACACAGAGCTCAAGCCGACTCGGAGAAGAGCGTTTAGAAAGTGAATTTTCTACTTACCCAGCTCAGCACCTGGGAGAGAGAGCAAGGTTACAGGGCAGGCACGGCACAGCAGGATACTCACCGATGAGGAGCGGCTAAAGGACCGGCTGCGGCGCCGCCTCCGCCTGTGCTTACGCCGGCTGCTTTTGCAGCTTGAGATAGCCCAGCTACCCCAAATGGCAAAAAATTAGCAGCATGGGTTCTGTGGTAGTGTTGGAAAAATGTTGAATAAAAGGCGAAATAACAAAGCTCTTACAGAGAAATACCTCTTGCCCCTGGCTTGGTTTTTGCTCTCAGAGGAACCGAGCACACCTGAGATAGCCCAGCTACCCCAAATGGCAAAAAATTAGCAGCATGGGTTCTGTGGTAGTGTTGGAAAAATGTTGAATAAAAGGCGAAATAACAAAGCTCTTACAGAGAAATACCTCTTGCCCCTGGCTTGGTTTTTGCTCTCAGAGGAACCGAGCACACCTGAGATAGCACAGCTACCCCAAATGGCAAAAAACTAACAGGATGGGTTCTGAGGTAGTGTTGGAAACGGAAAAAGATTTAATAAAAAGCAAAACAAAAAAGCTCTTACAGGGAAAAACCAAGCCAGGGCAAGAGGTTTTTGCTCTCAGAGGGACCCAGCACACCTGAGATAGCTCTGCTACCCCAAATGGCAAAAAACTAGCAGGATGGGTTCTGAGGTAGTGTTGGAAAAAGGTTTAATAAAAGGCAAAGTAACAAAGCTCTTACAGAGAAAAACTGAGCTGGGGGAAAGAGATTCTTTCTCCTGCTAAAACACCCCACAAAAGGGATTATCTCCTTTGTTCTCTTCTTTTTCTAGTGAATTACTGCCTGACAAATTACCTAGGCTGGACCTCTTGGCCTCTGTCCAATTGGGCAGCCCCAGGTCTGAGGTGAAGTCCCAAAGGTCCTATGAGGTGTCTTTGTACCAAATTGGGAGAGAAACTTCTGGGCTTTCTGCCTTTTTAAGCAGACAAAGAATAATTTGGTCACCCCGACAACAGGGAGCACATTCCTACACCAGGGAATGTTGAGGGGTTGGAGTGGACTTGAAGATCATCATTGCCTTGTCCAATCTGGCCTTGAACACTGACAGGATTGGGCCAGCCCCATCCAACCTGTGTGCCAGCGTCTCACCACCCTCACAGAGAAGATCTTCCTCATGTCTAGCCTAAATTCTCTCTCTTTCAATTTGTACCCATTACTCCTTGTCCTGTCACTACAGTTCCTCGTGGAGGGTCCCTCTCCAGCTTCCTTGTAGGCCTCTTGTAATACTGGAAGGTGCTGTGAGGTCTTCACACAACCTTCTCTTCTCCAGGCTAGAAACTCTCCCAGCCCCAATTCTCTCACAACCTTCGCTTCTCCAGGCTGGAAAACTCTCCCAGCCCCAATTCTCTCACAACCTTCTCTTCTCCAGGCTGGAAAACTCTCCCAGCCCCAATTCTCTCACAACCTTCTCTTCTCCAGGCTGGAAAACTCTCCCAGCCCCAATTCTCTCACAACCTTCTCTTCTCCAGGCTGGAAAACTCTCCCAGCCCCAATTCTCTCACAACCTTCTCTTCTCCAGGCTGGAAAACTCTCCCAGCCCCAATTCTCTCACAACCTTCTCTTCTCCAGGCTAGAAACTCTCCCAGCCCCAATTCTCTCAAAACCTTCTCTTCTCCAACCTGGAAAACTCTCCCAGACAAAAATTCTCCCACAACCTTCTCTTCTCCAGGCTAGAAACTCTCCCAGCCCCAATTCTCTCAGAACCTTCTCTTCTCCAGGCTAGAAACTCTCCCAGCCCCAATTCTCTCACAACCTTCTCTTATCCAACCTGGAAAACTCTCCCAGCTCCAATTCTCTCACAACCTTCTCTTTTCCAGGTTGGAAAACTCTCCCAGCCCAAATTCTCTCAGCCTTTCTCCATGAGGAAGGTGTTCCAACCCTCTTAACAACTTCCCAGCCTCCTCTGGACCTGTTCCAACAGTTCCATGTTATGTTTGGAACACCAAAACTTTTGCAGTGCTTTGAGGGAGCCCAAGGCAAGAAGCCATGAGCTGCCAAGCCTTGGCACAACAAGGGGGACAGGGATCTGTGTCCCAGCCAGGTGAGGGACACTGAGCTGAGGACCCCAGATCTTCCTGTACTGAAACTGTGAAGGGATAAAAGCTCAGTGGGTCCTTTGTTCAGGACCCCTCCTTGAAGGCACCAGCTAGAGCTGTTACTTTGTTATTGCACCAAGATTAAACCATTTTTAAGGATTGAGATGTCTGAGGCTCTGCTGTGAGAAACCAGGGCTGAGCCAGTAAGGAAACTGGTCTGACTGGGAGTGTGGGGTGTGTAGGGAGTCAAACAGGGCAAACATTGGGTCACTGAAGCCACTGCTGTGAAGGAGCCTCAGTCCCAGCTCAGGTGGTGCAGTGGCACTGCCAGAGGGGCTCCTGGGTGGCAGACAGGGAAGTTTCGCTAAGAGGGGAGTGAGGGGCTTTGGTGACAAGCACTGCCCAGGCTGTGACAGCTCAGAGCAGGCCCAGGTCATGTGGAACCTGAGTGAGCATGGATGACTAGGCCATGATTAAGGGACTGGAGCATCTCTCTTAATGAGCAGAGACTGTGGGAGATGGGCCTCGTTAGTCTGGAGATGACTGAGAGGAAATCTCATTATTGCACATCAGTATCTCCAAGGCAGGTGCCAGGATGGTGCCAGACACTTTTCAGTGGTGCCCAGCGACAGGATGGGGAGCAAAACCATAAACTACAAGACCACCATGCTCTACCTCAACACAAAGAAGAAATTGTTCCCATGGAGGGTGGGAGAGCACTGGCACAGCTGCCCAGGGCAAGCATGGCACCTCCCTCTCAGAAGAATCCTACATCAGCATCTCCAAGGCAGGTGCCAGGACGGTGCCAGACTCTTTTCAGTGGTGCCCAGTGACAGGATGGGGAGCAATGGCCATAAACTACAAAACCACCATGCTCTACTCCAACACAAGGAAGATGTTCCCATGGAGGGTGGCAGGGCACTGGCACAGCTGCCCAGGGCAAGCATGGCACCTCCGTCTCTGAAGTATCCCACATCAGTATCTCCAAGGCAGGTGCCAGACACTTTTCAGTGGTGCCCAGTGACAGGAAGCTGTTGCCACAGAAGGTGGCAGAGCACTGGCACAGCTGCCCAGGCCGAGCATGACACCTCCCTCTCTGGAGCCATCCCAAACCCACCTGGCCGTGTCCTTGAGCACCGGGTGACCCCAGAGGTCCCTCCCAGCCCAGCCCCCGTGTGACCCATGCAGGAGGGCAGGATGGAGCCCCGG
>NW_005054582.1:246021-248441 GCF_000277835.1 Geospiza fortis
GTGGAGCCAGCGGGGGGACAGTGGGGACAGTCACGGACCCGTGGAGACAGCAGGGACAGTCAGGGACCCATGGGGACAGCAGGGACCCCGTGGGGACAGCGGGGACCCCGTGGTAACTGCCGCGGCTGCTGCGCTCTGACGAGCGGTGCCTTCGGGAGTGTGGCATCTGCGGGGACAGTGGGGACACTCAGGGACCCGTGGGGACAGTGGGGACACCCTGGGGACAGCAGGGACAGTCATGGACCCTGTAGAGACAGCAGGGGGACAGCAGGGACTGCCAGGTACCCCATGGGGACAGCAGGGACTCCATGGGGACAGCAAGGACTGTCAGGGACCCACAGGGACAGCAGGGACCCCGTGGGACACTCATGGGGACAGCAGGAACCCATGGGGATGGCAGATACCCTGTGAAGCCCCTATGGGGTCAGCAGGGACCCCATGAGGCACCTGTGGAGACAGCAGGGACCCTGTGAGACACCCATGGGGACAGCAGGGACCCCATGAGGCATCTGTTGGGTCAGCAGGGACCCTCTGTGAGGTCAGCAGAGACCCTGTGAGACACCTGTGGGGACAGTGGGGACCCTATGGAGACACACTCCCTGCTGTGAGACACCCGTGGGGACAGCAGGGATCTGTGGGGACAGCAGGGACCCTGTGGGGCACCCAAGGGGACAGCAGGGCATCATTAACAGCTGCATGAGACAGGAACTCAACGTGTGTGAGTGTGCCAGGGGATCTGAGAGATCCCAGAGCCCCACAGGACAGGATGAGACCCCCCCCATGGTCATCTTGCCCTGTTCTCTTTCCCAAAAAAAGAACCCTGGTTCTCTTTCCCAGGTTTGTATCCCTTCTTCACACCCATCTCTACTGCCCACAGCTCCAGGAACAGCTTCTGCACCTTTTCTCTTTAAGCTGCTCAGGAAGGAGGGAAGCAGCACCAAGGAAGGTGAGGGAAGGTGAAATGAAGCCCTGGATGTCACCAGAGCCCCTGGGCAATGTGAGAAATGGATTTATAGACAATCCTCCAAGCCTGACAGAAGTTTCAAAAGGTGGCCTTGCAAATAAGACTGGATACTTGGGAGAAACAGAACTATGAAAGATGCATTGTAGTGGGACCCATGAGGGGTAATTTTTAATTATTTGCTTTAAGGTATTTACAGCATGGTGTGGCTAAATAAGCCAAAAACTTATTCTAATGTATTGTAATTAAGAAATAGTTCATTTCTCATCGTGATGACGTGAATTATAACATCTGTATTGTCTCACCCTTCACATGAAGCTGAGAATAGAATAAAAGTTGCTAAAACATCTCTCAATTGCCTCATCTCTGGGTCAGAAAAAGGCTCAATCCAGCAATGGATGCCCAGAGAGCAGCTCCTCAGGAGATGCTCAGGTTTCCTGCCAAGGGACATCTACACTGGGACACAAGGGTGGCGAAGGGTCTGGGGGTGTTTGGGCTGTGGGGAGATCTCAGGGGGCTGCAGCTTCCCCAGGAGGGACAGCTCTGCTCTCTGCTCTGTGTGACAGCGACAGCACCCCAGGGAATGGCTGCAGCTGTGTCAGGGAGGTTTGGATAGGTTGGATATCAGGAAAAGGTTTTTCCCCAGAGGGTGCTGGCACTGCCCAGGCTCCCCAGGGAATGGTCCCAGCCCCAGGGCTGCCAGAGCTCCAGGAGAGGTTGGACAATGCTCCAAGGGATGCACAGGCTGGGATTGTTGGGGTGTCCTGGGGAAGGACATCAGGACTTGCAGATGCCTGTGGATCCCTCCCAGCTCAGGAGATTGGTGACACACATCCCTCTGTCCATGGAGAACCACTCAGGAGCAAACCCTCCCTTCCCAAAGGGCACCAACAGAGCCCTGCAGAGCCTCAGCTCTGCCCCTCTGGGGAGCCTGGAGCCAAAGGGATCCAAAGGACATCACAGAGCCCTGCAGAGCCTCAGCCCTGCCCCTCTGGGGAGCCTGGAGCCAAAGGGATCCAAAGGACATCAACATAGCCCTGCAGAGCCTCAGCTCTGCCCCTCTGGGGGCATATGAGAGGCTGGAGCCAAGGGGAACCAAAGGGCACCAACAGAGCCCTGCAGACCCTCAGGGGGTTCAGCTCTGCCCCTCTGGAGAGGCTGAAGCCAAGGAGATCCCGAGGTGAGATGGCACAGCGGGTGCAGCCCCTCAGACCCTGCCAGGCCGTGCCCCACAGCTCTCAAACATTCCCCGCACGCATTTTGGTTCCAAGCACAATTCGTGGAATCATGGAACGTTAACTGGGTGGGACCTTCAAGCTCACTCCGTCCCACCCCCTGCCATGTGCAGGGCCACCTTCCACTAGCCCGGGCTGCTCCAACCTGGCATGAAACACCGCAGGGATGGGGCAGCCACAGCTTCTCTGGGCAATCTGTGCCAGGGCCACCGCAGAAGCCGGCG
>NW_005054582.1:250919-251632 GCF_000277835.1 Geospiza fortis
AGCGAGGAGCCGGGCCCGGCTCTCGGTGTCACCGGGATCACAGCGGGAGCTCGGGGATGGATGATGTGGGAGGAACTGGGTGTCACGGGGATGTTGAGTCATATAGGGTGGGCTTTCTCCACGGGGAATGGAGCTGCCAGGCAGTCATCTCCCGCAGCAAGCTGTGACATGGATGATGTCCCCAGCCTGGAGAGCGCAGCCAGCACCCGCTGTGGGTCCCTGGCACCTGTAGCCATCCCCCCTCACCACCGGGCCCCTGCCACTCCCCGGGTCCCTTGCACCACCCCAGCATGACACCCAGCCCTGAGAGCCCTTTTTCCAGGGGAAGCATCCCGAAGTTTGTGAGCCTGGAGCTCGGCAGGAGCAGGTTCTGCCAGCAGCACCGGGAAGGGGGCTGGCAGGTAGACAGACAGAGGGATTACTCCGGTGTTTATCACATTAGGGAGAGACATAAAGGCCATGGAGATCAGGGCCCCGAGTGTTCAGTGTGACACTCAGTGAAGGACAAGGCCTGTCCTAAAGAGCTTAAGCCTAAATCTGAAGCGAGAGCCCCAGGCAGGCTTGGGCAGCTGCAGGGACAGGCAGCTTCCCTGCTCAGCTTCTCAGGACACAGCATGGAGGTGCAGGAGGCGATTCCTCAGCTGGGTCAGGCCCCTTCTGCCTCTTTTCCTTCCCTGGAGCAGCAAATCCTGGCCACTGGCAGGAAGGTGTTA
>NW_005054582.1:252051-254433 GCF_000277835.1 Geospiza fortis
CCAGTACCCGTGTCCCACCATGGATGTGGGGTAGGAAATCCCCAGAGGCTTCTGCCACCTGTAAAAGCTGGTTTGGATTCACTGGGCACTGAGAGCTGCCCTGAAATCACCTTTGGAGATTTGAGCCTACACCCACGGCCAGGGCTGGGACTAACAGGGGATGCCTAAAGCTGGGCTTGCTTTCCCGAGGGCCCATGAAGGCTCTGATGGGGGATCCCAGGAGTCACAAGGCTGGTGGAGAAAGTCGTGGGGTGTCTGTGTGAAGAATGAAAACATCCCGGTGGCATTTGCATGTGAACAGGGCTGCTGGGTGTCCTGACATATCCAGCTGCTGCCGGCCTCTCTTGGCTTTCCCTCCCTTCCAAAGCCTCTGAGCCTGTCCACTCTCAGCCAAAGGAGGTGGATGAGGAGTGCCCTCATCCTGCCCTGTGCATGTGGCACCTCCTGTAGGGTTGGACCCTCCTCCCACCTTCCCCTGGTGCCAGCATTGTCTATCCTAGCTTGGCTGCTGCCTGGCTCACCATAACAGCCCCCCTGATCCTTTTCTGCTGCCCCAGGAGCTCGGCTCTCCGTTTGCATAACCAGCAAAGCTTATCCCAAATCCTGCTAAGCCAACTCGGGCGGTGGCAGGGAGACGGCAGATGACAAGGAGCCTGAAGGGAGCAAAGCCCACATCCTCTCTGAGCTCTCCATGGGGCACGTGGCAGCTTTGGGGTGGGGGCATACGTGTGCATGTACTGCCCTGCAGTAAAGAGACAGCCAAGCTCCTACACCCCCTATTCCCACAGAGGGTGATTTTTGCACCCCACTTCTGCTCACATCTGTCCCAGGGTGTTAGTCATGTGTGTGAGCAGGCACGTGTGTGTGTCTGCTCAGCATCTGCCTCTCTGCACTGTCAGACCCTAACTTTGATCCTGGGTTTGTTGTCTAACTGTGTCCTGCCTGTCCCATTCCCACCCTGTAGGTTTTACTGGGACCTCATCATGCTGCTCCTGATGGTGGGGAATTTGATCATCCTGCCCGTGGGCATCACCTTCTTCAAGGATGAGAACACCCCTCCCTGGATCGTTTTCAACGTGCTTTCGGACACTTTCTTCTTGGCTGACCTGGTGCTGAACTTCCGGACAGGCATCGTGGTGGAGGACAACACGGAGATCATCCTCGACCCTCACACCATCAAAATGAAGTACTTGAAGAGCTGGTTCCTGGTCGACTTCATCTCCTCCATCCCTGTTGACTACATTTTCCTCATTGTTGACCTGGAGACCCAGGTGGATTCTGATGTCTACAAGACGGCGCGGGCCCTGCGCATCGTGCGCTTCACCAAGATCCTCAGCCTGCTGCGCCTGCTGCGCCTCTCGCGCCTCATCCGCTACATCCACCAGTGGGAGGAGGTGAGAACCCCGTGGGGACCTCCTGCTCAGGGTCCCAGGCCAGGCTGGGGGTCCCCAGCTGGAGGGCAGAGGGCTCCAAGGGCTGTTCTAGGATTTTCTCTGCAGCTGTGCTCCTGCATGTCCTCTAGATCTTCCACATGACGTACGACCTGGCCAGCGCCGTGGTGAGGATCTTCAACCTCATCGGGATGATGCTGCTGCTGTGCCACTGGGATGGCTGCCTCCAGTTCCTGGTGCCCATGCTGCAGGACTTCCCTGAGGATTGCTGGGTCTCCAAGAACCACATGGTGGTGAGTGCCCAGGCTGGGGTGGTTCCAGCTGGGATCTGCCCTGGTGGGGAGAGGATTTGGTTCCCTGTCTGCCACCCCAAGGCTGGAGCTGCTGGGAGAGGTGCTGGTGAACATTGTCTCTGTGGTCACAGCAGTGAGATAGGGCAGAGGGAACTTCTGCATCACCTTCCCATCTCAGCCCAGCTTGCTGGAGTCAGGGAATCCCTCGGGGAGGGAACAGGACACTGGGGCTCCTGCCTCCTCCCCAGAGAGGGACTGGTGCCTTTTTAGGGCTTCACAGTCCTCTTCATGGAGGAGAACTCATCCTTTTGGCCTTGGAGGAACTTTGTTCTCACTGGGTCTCTGCACTCCCCAGCTTAGGGAGGTGGGACCAGGGGGTTCAGGTGCACAGCACCTTCCACCAAAGCCTTCAGCAGCACTGTGCCTTGTGTGCAGAACGACTCCTGGGGCAAGCAGTACTCACACGCCCTGTTCAAGGCCATGAGCCACATGCTGTGCATCGGCTACGGGCAGCAGGCACCCGAGGGCATGACCGACGTGTGGCTCACCATGCTCAGCATGATCGTGGGGGCCACCTGCTATGCCATGTTCATCGGCCACGCCACCGCCCTCATCCAGTCTCTGGACTCGTCCCGGCGCCAGTACCAGGAGAAGGTCAGCGGGGTCGGGGAGCGAGGGCCTGGGTGCTGGGGAAAGAG
>NW_005054582.1:254684-257258 GCF_000277835.1 Geospiza fortis
AAGAGTCCTGGCACAACTCCAGAACCAGCTCAGCGCAGCTGCTGTGCCCTTCTGATTCCAGAGGTTGGGATCTTTGGCCTTGCCACCCTCCCTCGGGTTGTTGGAGGTGGACAGTGGGACCATATTGGTGTCCATACTGGGGGGCACTTGTGCACAGTGTGGCCCCACCCTGCCCTCTGCCCTGTGCATCCTGAGGGCACGGCTGCCCTGTCCTGTGCCCGCTTTGGGTCAGGGCACTGGAGCAGGGGTCTCTGTATCTACACCACTGAGGGGAAGGGACACATCCTGCAGCCATGCAGGTGGGGCCAGCTGAGCCCTGTGTGACTCCCCTTGTCCCCACAGTACAAGCAAGTGGAGCAGTACATGTCATTCCACAAGCTGCCCGGGGACACGCGCCAGCGCATCCACGAGTACTACGAGCACCGCTACCAGGGCAAGATGTTTGATGAGGAGAACATCCTGGGGGAGCTCAGCGAGCCACTCAAAGAGGTGAGGGCAGCACTCCCGTGCTGTGATCTGGAGGGCAGAGGCTGGTGCTGGCAGGGGCCAGGCTCGGTGATGTCCCTACTTATCAAAACAGGATGACCCCCATGTGGGGAGAAATGATGAGGAGGACTCCATAATATCAGAAAATTAATTAAATATTATATTATATTATATATTTATTATATTTTACTATATTATATTACATTACATCTAAACTGAATTTGCCAAGTACTCAACCAAGTACACAACTGTTTAAAATCTCATGGCTCTCAGCCAACAGTCCCGACATATATACACACTTGGCCCTGATAGGCCAAGGAAAAAAAACGCCATCACTTTGGGTAAACGATTTTCATATTGCATTCTAGTTTGGCACAACACAGGCACAGCAAATAATAATTGTTTTTCCTTTCTCTGAGGTTCAGAGAATGCGAAACCCAGAAATATTCTTGGGGAGAATTGTGTCTTGCTTTTCTCTGTGAAGAGAAATGCAGCTACACTCGTTGATCTGCTCCTCATCCTCACCCCACAGGAAATCATCAACTTCAACTGCCGCAACCTGGTGGCCAACATGCCCCTGTTTGCCAACGCTGACCCCAACTTTGTGACAGCCATGCTGACCAAGCTGCGCTTCGAGGTCTTCCAGCCTGGGGACTTCATCATCCGCGAGGGCACCGTGGGCAAAAAGATGTACTTCATCCAGCACGGCGTGGTCAGCATCCTCACCAAGGGCAACAAGGAGACAAAGCTGTCTGATGGCTCCTACTTTGGGGGTGAGGCTGGGCTGGGGGAGCTGGTGGACAGAGTAGGGGCCAAAAGGTGCCTAGGAGCAGAAGCTGGGTCATCCCTGATGTTTCTGCCTGCTCTTCTCCTCTTGTCCAGTGCCAAAATCTTGGCATCCAGTTAAAGTGCCAAGGTCTTCACGCCAGTTCTGTCTGGCTGGGGCAGAGGGAGCATCCGCTGCTGGCCAGGGAGGAGAGGAGCTTAGAGCAGAACATCTGAGCCAGTTTAAAGGATACAGGCACAGCTCTGGGAGGGAAACAGGCCAGGCCATCCCAGCAGCCACACCTGGGGGTGTCTCCATGGCCTGGAGAGGAGGAAAATGCCTGGCCAAGGAGAGAGGCTGGGGGGGCTGTCCCAGCCTCTGAGCCATGCTTTGTGCAGGGTGCTGGGGTGCTGGGCAGTGCTGTTCCTGCCCCCAGGGCTGGCAGGGGGCTGGGTGGCTGTGTCACCCTGAGGCCAGCCCCGTGTCCCTGCAGAGATCTGCCTGCTGACGCGGGGCAGGCGCACGGCCAGCGTCAGAGCCGACACCTACTGCCGCCTCTACTCCCTGGCCGTGGACAACTTCAACGAGGTGCTGGAGGAGTACCCCATGATGAGGAGAGCCTTCGAGACCGTGGCCATGGACCGCCTGGACCGCATAGGTGAGGAGGAGGGGCCTCCTGGGCTCAGCACAGCCACCTCTGCAGCCACCCCCAGGACCCCCAGACACACAGGTGTGGAGGCACAGAGCTGGGATGAGTGCCCCCAACCCTGTGCCCAGCAATGAGGATGGTGGGGAGCATGGGGCCTGCCCTCTCTTTCCCCCCCAGCAAGATCCAGGCAGTGCCATGCCATAGGACAGGCTTCCCTGGGGAAATGTAAGTGCCCTGCATGGTCCTTGCACTGTTTGGCAGTGACCAGCTGCTTGTCCTCACCCTTCCTTGCCTGTGGAGGACAAGCAGGACCCCAGCCCCCAGTCCCTTTGGAGTCAGGACTCTCCTGTTTTGTCCCTGCTGCTTCCACTGCTCTACTCTAGACCCTTCCCAGGGTCTTGCTTCCCCTGGAAGGCTGGGGAGGTTTTATTGTCCCTTCCCCAGTGCCACCCTGCCCTCCACACTGTCCCCAAGAGCCCATTGTCCCAGGGTCGGTGACACTCCTGCCTCCCCTCCAGGGAAGAAGAACTCCATCCTGCTCCGCAAGCGAGCCGAGCACAGCTCGGGGCCCCTGAACACCGAGATGATCCAGCAGATCGTGAAGCACGACCAGGACATGGCCCACAACATCCAGGACATGCAGCAGATGGCGATGGGCCGGGAGCTGAGCGGC
>NW_005054582.1:258237-259737 GCF_000277835.1 Geospiza fortis
GGAAAATGAGGTGAGAGGCACCAGCCGGGGCCATGGAGGGGCTGGTTCAGGCACGGGGACACGGCAGGGATGGGCGTGGGGCCAGCTGGATGAGGAGGGGGCTCTGCTGACTGCCCCAAGGGGGTCACCCTGCCCGGGCTCTCCCCTCCTTGCTCATCACCATCTGTGAGTTCTGCCCTCCTGCCGGAGGCATACGACAGGTCAGAGCCTTTGCCCAAACTCTGGTCTCTCTGGGGAGCTCAGCTCCCCATAACTGCCCCTCGGGGGCTGGGCCCCCCACGCTCTGTGCCGCGTGTCCCACAGCCTGTCCTTGGGCCAGGCTGACCATGGCAGCTCCTCCAGCCTGTCCTCTGTCACAGCAGGGGCTGCCCGATGCCCACCTCGGCCCCCAGACTGCTCTGCCCAGCCCCTTTGCCTTCAGGATGAGGGGGCACAGCCAGCCCCTGGCTCCTCTGCCCGGGTGGAGGGAGGAGCTGGAGCCCATGGCAGGGGGATGAGGGTCCAGGGTCAGCACTCCCCCTTCCCAGAGTGCCAGGACCACCTGGGGTCCTGGGCAGGGCTCTCCTGGTGTGATGAGTGCCAAGGGGCAACTCTGGGGGGCAGAGGAGCAGCCCCCCAGTCCCTCTCCCCTGCTTGTGGGACCGTTTTGCCTCAGAGGTGCTGAGTGCCAGTGAGGTTGGGATGTGCTGCTGGGCAGGGCTGTGCCCCACACCCGGGCACTGCCCCTCCTCGTGCCCCCATAGGGGCAGCCTGGGGGGATTCTGCTGCCTGCAGCTCCAGGAGGATGCTCAGAGAGTCAGTCCAAGGGGAACCCTCTGTGGCCTCAGGAAGATGCTCAGAGGGTCAGTCAAGGAGACCCCTCTGTGGCTCCAGGAGGAAGTCTAGGTCATCTGGGATGACCCTTCTGCAGCTCCAGGAGGATGCTCAGAGGGTCAGTCCGAGGGGACCCCTCTGTGGCCCCGGGATGATGTCCAGAAGATCATTTGGGGTCACCCTTCTGTGGCTGCAGGAGGATGCTCAGAGGGTCACCTGCAGGGTCCCCACTGCCTGTGGCTGCAGGAGGATGCTCAGCCCGGGCCCTGCTCCCCTGCCCTGCCCTGCAGTCCCATTTCCAGGTCCCCTGGAGATGCCAGTCACCGGTGCCACAGGAACAAAAGGCTGTCACAAAGAGATGCCAATCCCGGGCAGCGCCTGGGTGACGTGTGGGGCTGTGGGGTCACCCCCTGTCCGACAGGAGCCCGGGGTCCCCACAGATGCCCCGTCCCCCCTCTCCAGAGACAGTAGTGTGCAATGTGTGTGCGAGTCGTGGCTCTGCCAAGCAGCTGAGCTCTGCTTCCAGTGTCGCTTTGGGCCAACCGTGTTCAGTCCTGGTTAGAGTAGCGTCCCCTCCGTCCCCACCGCGCTGTGCCAGCTGCTTCCCTCTCCCGGGGTCAGGAACCGTGGCTTTTCTTCGTGCTCTGGGGCTGAGCGGGGCCCGCCGGACCCCCAGCGCCGCGGGCG
>NW_005054582.1:260245-260653 GCF_000277835.1 Geospiza fortis
GCACCTCGTGGCCCGGTGCCCACCCCGGGGGAGGCTGGAGGGGCTGGGGGCGCAAGTTTAGCCACCAAAGACCATGATCCTCCACTCTTGCACTCACGGCAGTCCATGTACAGAGCTTGTAGTTTTCATATTCGCAGAGAATTTAAGAGCGTTTTTTTATTTTTTGGTCCTTGTACATAATGGATTTAAATAATAAAGAGAGATTCTGAGCTGGTCTGGGGGAAACTTCTTCTGCACCTCCTGCGACCCCGCAGCACCGTGCCCGGGGATGGGGCAGGACAGGGGGATGCTGCAGAACCCCAGCTCTAATTCTGGCTTCTGCAGAGCCAGGAGCTGTCGGGAAACCCTCGGGAGCCACTGAGGAGCCTCTCCCCGGCCCCACAGACCAGGGTGGCACGGCAGGAGCCC
>NW_005054582.1:262160-263304 GCF_000277835.1 Geospiza fortis
CAGGAGCTGCGGGCAGCAGCGGGGAGGTGGCACCGCGTGTGCCCGGCCTGGGTCACCCCTGCGGCGTCCCCTCGAGGGTCCATGGGCAGCTGCACCCCCCGGAACCCGGGAGATCCCCCGGGCACACGGGCGTGTGGAGCAACCCACCCTGCACACCTGTACTGCAGGTACCTGTGCCTGTGCAGCACCCACACGGTCTGCAGCGCATCCCACAGCCGCACTGCACCCTAAAACTGCTCTGTACCCTATAACAGCACTGCACTCCATAGCTGCAGCACACCCCACAGCTGCTCTGTACCCTAAAACTGCTCTGTACCCTATAACAGCACTGCATTGCACCCCACAGCCGCTCTGTACCTAAAACTGCTCTGCACCCCACACCCGCTCTGTACCCCATAACTGCATCGAGGGTCCATGGGCAGCTGCACCCCCCGGAACCCGGGAGATCCCCCGGGCACACGGGCGTGTGGAGCAACCCACCCTGCACACCTGTACTGCAGGTACCTGTGCCTGTGCAGCACCCACACGGTCTGCAGCGCATCCCACAGCCGCACTGCACCCTAAAACTGCTCTGTACCCTATAACAGCACTGCACCCCATAGCTGCAGCACACCCCACAGCTGCTCTGTACCCTAAAACTGCTCTGTACCCTATAACAGCACTGCATTGCACCCCACAGCCGCTCTGTACCTAAAACTGCTCTGCACCCCACACCCGCTCTGTACCCCATAACTGCTCTGTACCCTATAACTGCTCTGTACCCTATAACTGCTCTGTACCCTATAACTGCTCTGTACCCTATAACTGCTCTGTATCCCATAATTGCTCTGTACCCTATAACTGCACTGCACCCCATAGCTGCAGCACCCCCCACAGCCGCTCTGTACCCTAAAACTGCTCTGTACCCCATAACTGCTCTGTACCCCATAACTGCTCTGTACCCTATAACTGCACTGCACGGCACCCCACAACTGCTCTGTACCCCATAACTGTGATGCACCCACACCTGCACAGCATGTCAGCTCTATGGCACCCCACACCTGCGCTGCACCCCACAGTCGCGTATTATACCCCACCTGCACCGAGACACCTACACAGCGCCCCATACCCGCCCTACAACCCCACAGACCGCATGCCCCCCCCT
>NW_005054582.1:264202-266388 GCF_000277835.1 Geospiza fortis
AAAGGCACCGGGGGGCGGGCGGTGATGGCCACGTTCCGGCGGCTGGCGGGCCCCGAGCGGCAGGACCCGGAGAGCCTCCGCTGTGCCCTGGCCGTGGGCTGGTGCATCGAGCTGGTGAGAAACGGGACCCCCCCTTGGGGATGGTGATGGGAACCCAATGGGCATGGGACCCTCCGGGGGATGGAGACCCCAGTGGGAGTGGGACCCCCCCCTCTGGATATGGGACTCCCCATGGGATGGGACCCCCTCGGGGGAAGGGGCCCCGATATGGGACCCCCCTCAGGGAATGGGACCCCAATGGGTATGGGGACCCTCTGGGGATGGGGAACCCCCCCTAGGAGATGGGACCCAAATGGATATGGGACCCCCTCAGGGAATGGGACGCCCCTCCCCAGTGGGGATGGGACCTCCCCTGGATATGGGATCTCCATGGATATGGGGACCCCCTCCCGGGGATGGGACCCTCTGGGGATGGGACCCCCGGTGTCCCCCCATCCCTAACCCACCCTCTGGCAGTTCCAAGCCTTTTTCCTGGTGGCCGACGACATCATGGACGCGTCCCTGACCCGCCGGGGGCAGCTCTGCTGGTACAAGAAGGTGAGAGGGTTCAGGAGGGCCCTGGTCAGGGCTGGAGGGTGTCCCCTGGGGGTCACCAGCCTTTGGGACACCTCCCTGCCTGTCCCTGCTGCAGGAGGGGATCGGGCTGGATGCCATCAATGATGCTTTTCTGCTGGAGTCCTCGGTGTACAGGCTGCTGAGGAGGTACTGTGGGCAGCAGCCCTACTACCTGCACCTGCTGGAGCTCTTCCTGCAGGTGAGCCTGGCTCCCCAAACCTTTTTTTGGGGATTTCTTGGGGTCTGGGCCTGTTTTCTGATGTGTTCCTGAAATTCCTGGCTGTCCTGCTGGTGGTGTTCTCAGGGGTCCCAGGATGAGGGAAGAGATGGGAATCTTGACTCTATATTTCAGAAGGCAATTTATTATTTTATATATATATAAATTATATATTTATACAATATAAATGTAAATATTATGTTAATTCTATAATATAATATATAATTATAATAAATATAACTACATATTTATATATAAATACATATATATCAAGAGAAAATTATGTATTAAAACTATACTAAAAGAATAACAGAAAGGATTTCAGCAAGGAATAGAAAGGAATGATAATAAAATCTTGTGACTGCTCACAGCCTCGACACGGGTGGCTGTCATTGGTCATCAAACAAAAACAATTTCACACGCTGGGTAAATAATTCTCTAAATCACATTCCAAAGCAGCAAGACATGGGGAAGCTGAAGCTTCCCAGCTTCTCAGGAAAAAAGATCTTAACTGAAAGATTTTTCATAAAATGTGTCTGTGGTAGACGTGTGCTTCCTTTAGACCCAAAGAGGAGCTGAAACTGGGCTTGGGCTCTGCACTGTGGGGTTGGGACTCTCCTGGAGGGCTGTGTGTGAATCAATCGTGGAATCCCAGATTGGTTTGGGTTGGGTGGGATCCCAAAGATCATCAAATTCTACCCTCCTTCCATGGAGGGCTGTGTGTGAATCAGTCATGGAATCCCAGATTGGTTTGGGTTGGAATGAACCTTAAAGATCATCCCATTCCTTCCCCCCTTCCATGGAGGGCTGTGTGTGACTCAATCATGGAATCCCAGACTGGTTTGGGTTGGATGTGACCTTAAAGACCATCAAATTCCACCCCCCTTCCGTGGAGACAGCTGTGTGTGAATAAATCACAGAATCACAGATTGGTTTGGGTTGGAATGAACCTTAAAGATCATCTTGTTCCTTCCCCCCTTCCATGGAGGGCTGTGTGTGAATCAATCGTGGAATCCCAGATTGGTTTGGGTTGGGTGGGATCCCAAAGATCATCAAATTCTACCCTCCTTCCATGGAGGGCTGTGTATGAATAAATCATGGAATCCCAGACTGGTTTGGGTTGGAATGAACCTTAAAGATCATCCCATTCCTTCCCCCCTTCCATGGAGGGCTGTGTGTGAATAAATCACGGCATCCCAGACTGGTTTGGGTTGGAATGAACCTTAAAGATCATCAAATTCCACCCTCCTGCCATGGGGACACCTCCCACCATCCCAGGCTGCTCCAAGCCCTGCCCAACCTGGCCTTGGACACTCCCAGGGATCCAGGGGCATCCACAGCTTCTCTGGGCACC
>NW_005054582.1:267293-269216 GCF_000277835.1 Geospiza fortis
TGGTTTTTGGGGTGCCCTGCACAGGGTGGCCCTGGGGTTGGTTTTTGGGGTGCCTGGGGCTGGTTTTTGGGGTGCCCTGCAGTCCCTGCCCTGCAGAGGGGGCCCTGGGGCTCAGCCTGCTTCCTCTGGCACAGGTACAAGGCCATTGTGAAGTACAAGACGGCGTTTTACTCCTTCTACCTGCCTGTGGCCGCAGCCATGTACATGGTGAGTGTGCTGGGAGCAGCTCAGGAGGGGCCTCACCCTCCTGCCAGGAGCACAGGTCCTGCAAGGTTTGATCCTCAGGTCCTGGAAGGCTTAACCCCCTGGTGCTGGAAGGCTTTGCTTTATGCCCAGGTCCTGGAAGGCTTTATTCCATTTCTGGTCCTGGAAGGCTTTGCTTGATCCCCAGGTCCTGGAAGGCTTTGTGCCCAGGCCCTGGAAGGCTTTGCTTTAGCCCAGGTCCTGGAAGGGTTTGCTTTAGCCCAGGTCCTGGAAGGCTTTACCTTTTTCCTGATCCTGGAAGGCTTTACTTTAGCCCTGTTCCTGGAAGGCTTTATTCCATTTCTGGTCCTGGAAGGCTTTATCTTATCCCCAGGTCCTGGAAGGCTTTACTTTATGCCCACGTGCTGGAAGGCTTTACTTTAGCCCAGGTCCTGGAAGGCTCGATCTCCAGGCCCTGGAAGGCTTTGCTTTATGCCCAGGTCCTGGAAGGCTTTATTCCTGGTCCTGGAAGGCTTTTTTATGCCTGTTATTCCCTCCCCCAGGCAGGCATTGATGGCAAGGAGGAGCACGAGGACGCCAAAGCCATCCTGCTGGAGATGGGGGAGTTCTTCCAGATCCAGGTAGGAGGTGTCCCTGCACCCCTGGGTCCTTGCCAGCTGCTGTCTGTGGCACTCAGGCCCTGCCACTGTCCCACAGGACGATTTCCTGGACTGCTACGGGGACCCAGCCCTGACGGGGAAGGTTGGCACCGACATCCAGGACAACAAGTGCAGCTGGCTGGTGGTGCAGTGTCTGCAGCGGGCCACGCCACAGCAGAGGCAGATCCTGGAGGTAAGGCTGGCATCACACACCTGGCAGAGGGGCTGCAGTGCCAGGATGGGCACCTGGAGTGCCAGGATGGGCACTGGGGCTGTCCCCTGGCTGGGAGGAGGAGGGTGAGAAGAAAGAAGAGAGCGCTGGGGTGTTGTTTGTGAGGGTCCTAGGATGAGGGAAGAGGTGGATCTGAGTCCATATTTCTTAGAATGCTGGTTTATTATGTTATGTTAAAAGAACTGATACATTAAATCTATACTAAACAATTTTTTAGCCTTTCAGAAGGCTAAAAAAAAAAAAGAATGAATAATAAAAACCTATGACAGACCAGAGAGTCCAACACAGCTGGACTGGGATTGGTCATTGAGTAAAAACAATTCACATAGAACCAATCAAAAATGCACCTGTCATATCCCAAAGCAGCAAAACACAAGGAGAAGCCATCGGATAATATTGTTTTTCTTTTCCTCTGAAGTTTCTCATCTTCCTAAGAGAAAAAAGTCCTCGCAAAAATATTTTCCATAAAATATCACAGTAACAAAGAGAGAAGAGAGAACAAAGCTGCTGCCCCATGAGGGATGGCCCTGACTCACTCCGGGGTTTTTTCTCTCAGGAGAACTACGGCTCTAAGGAGCCCCAGAAGGTGGCGAAGGTGAAGGAGCTTTACGATGCCCTGGGCATGCAGGCGGCGTTCCGGGAGTACGAGGAGAGCAGCTACGGGCGGCTGCAGGAGCTGATCGGGAGGCACGCCCGGCGCCTGCCCAGGGACATCTTCCTGGACCTGGCACACAAGATCTACAAGCGGCAGAAGTGATGGAGGGGCCTGGCAGGGGGCTGGAGCTGCTCCCTGCCCTGGGAGGGGCCGGGGGCGGGTTAGAGAAGCTGCGCTGGGATGGCCGGGGGGGG
>NW_005054582.1:270103-271325 GCF_000277835.1 Geospiza fortis
CCAGCGGCTGCCTTCAGTCCCTGCCCGGCTGCAGAGCCCCAAACCGGGCAGGAAGCTGCGGGGCAGCCCCTCCCTCGGGGCACATCCCCTTCTCTAACCCCAGCCCTTGTGCCAGGCCCTGCTGCAAGGTCACTGCCGTCCCCCTTCCCCCGGCTGTGCCTCTCTCCAGGTTTGTCCTGCCGTGTTCTCCCCTGACCAGGAGGGTGTTTGGTGCTTGCAGGGAGCTGGATGGTGTGAAGAGAGGAGCTGCTGGCCTTTCCTGGGCGCTTCCAGCGAGGCAGCACCATGCTGGCCCCAAAGAAAGGCCTCCTGTGCAACCTCAACCACATCCACCTGCAGCACATCTCCCTGGGGCTGCACCTCTCCCGGCACCCCGAGCTCCAGGATGGCTCCACGGGCGGGGGGGAGCAGACAGGCTGCACCCAGTGCCCGGAGAACCGGGAGCCAGTGGATGCCAATTCCAACAATCCCTCGGTGAAATGCCGCTGCTGCGAGTCCCACGCTCCGGAGCCGGAGACGCTCGGGCTGCAGAACCCTGAGGATTTCCCCTGCCTGCACAGCGGAGACGAGGAGGAGGCGGCTTCCCCTTGTGATCCCCCTTGTGATCTGGCTTCTTCCTCATCCTCCTCCTCCTCCTCTGTCAGTAGCTGCTCGGATTTCAGCTTGGATGACTCCCCGGTCTCGGTGTACTGCAAGGAGTTCGCCAGAGCAGAGTCCCAGTCCCCTGACAAGCAGCTGAACGTCATTCCCACAGAAAATGCCTGGCATGGAGAGTCCCTGGGTGATAGAGAGCCCCTGGCTGATGGAGAGTCTCTGGGTGATGGAGAGTCTCTGGCTGACCAGCACAGGACATGCCATGGGAGAGATGCCAACCACAACTCCCCGGTGCCCCCGAGAGCCACCAAGAGCTCTGTGGCCAGCAAGAGCCCAGACAGCCTCTGCAGCATCAACTCGCTCGATTCTCACTGCGATGAGCTGTCTCCCAGCTCAGCAGCACCGGAGACCACCGGCACCTGCACCGACCTAGACCCCAACTGCAACCCCCTCCCCGAGCCCGGTGCCCCCGAGAGCCACCAAGAGCTCTGTGGCCAGCAAGAGCCCAGACAGCCTCTGCAGCATCAACTCGCTCGATTCTCACTGCGACGAGCTGTCTCCCAGCTCAGCAGCACCGGAGACCACCGGCACCTGCACCGACCTAGACCCCAACTGCAACCCCCTCCCC
>NW_005054582.1:272499-272622 GCF_000277835.1 Geospiza fortis
AGCCCCATGGCGAGCAAACGAAAGGTTGGGGCAAATCCTCGCCGGAGGAGTGGGAGGGAGGGGAGGAGGGGGCAACGGGACCCGCGGGGGCGGGGGGGGGCGAGGGGCTCGTCCTGGGGCGGG
>NW_005054582.1:272719-277344 GCF_000277835.1 Geospiza fortis
CAGGTGATCCGGGCCGGCCGGAGAACGCGGCTGCAGCCAGCACTGCAACCCCCCGAGGGTGCCCGACCTGCGGTTCCAGCACAGCACCGTGGGCGCTGCAGGGTCCGGTGGTGTCCGGGGCTGCTCGGTGCCCGGTGGGTCCTTCCAGACTGACCCTTCTCTCTTTCTCTCCTTCTCTCCTCCTCTCCCTCGTCCCCAGCGCTGCTGGTCGCCGTCAGCTCGGCTGTGGACAAGGTCATCGCCCACTTCAGCACCGCACGGAACCTGGTGCAGAAGGTGAGAGCTGGGCTGGGCTGGGCAGGGAGGATTTTGGGATTCCCTCATCCCTCCCAGCAGAATCAGGAGCGGGTGCTGCCCTTCCCCTCCCTCCCCTCTGCTCGTGCCTCCCTCAGGCCCAGCTGGGGGACAGCCGGCTCAACCCCGACGTGGGCTACCTGCTGCTGCACACCCTGTGCCCTGCGCTCTACGCCTTGGTGGAGGACGGGCTGAAGCCTTTCCAGAAGGATGTTATCACAGGCCAGAGGAAAAATTCCCCCTGGAGCGTGGTGGAAGCATCTGTGAAGACAGGTGAGGGTGAGGCTGGGGGCATCTCCAGGTGCCTGGGGTGCTGCTGTGCCCTGGGCACTGAGTGTCTGTGCTCTGAGCAGTGTCTGTGCTCTGGGCAGTGTCTGTGCCTTGGGCAGTGTCTGTGCCCTGGGCAGTGAGTGCTGTGCTCTGGGCACTGAGTGTCTGTGCTCTGAGCAGTGTCTGTGCTCTGGGCAGTGTCTGTGCCTTGGGCAGTGTCTGTGCCCTGGGCAGTGAGTGCTGTGCTCTGGGCACTGAGTGTCTGTGCTCTGAGCAGTGTCTGTGCTCTGGGCAGTGTCTGTGCCTTGGGCAGTGTCTGTGCCCTGGGCAGTGAGTGCTGTGCTCTGGGCACTGAGTGTCTGTGCTCTGAGCAGTGTCTGTGCTCTGGGCAGTGTCTGTGCCTTGGGCAGTGTCTGTGCCCTGGGCAGTGAGTGCTGTGCTCTGGGCACTGAGTGTCTGTGCTCTGAGCAGTGTCTGTGCTCTGGGCAGTGTCTGTGCCTTGGGCAGTGTCTGTGCCCTGGGCAGTGAGTGCTGTGCTCTGGGCACTGAGTGTCTGTGCTCTGAGCAGTGTCTGTGCTCTGGGCAGTGTCTGTGCCTTGGGCAGTGTCTGTGCCCTGGGCAGTGAGTGCTGTGCTCTGGGCACTGAGTGTCTGTGCTCTGAGCAGTGTCTGTGCTCTGGGCAGTGTCTGTGCCTTGGGCAGTGTCTGTGCCCTGGGCAGTGAGTGCTGTGCTCTGGGCACTGAGTGTCTGTGCTCTGAGCAGTGTCTGTGCTCTGGGCAGTGTCTGTGCCTTGGGCAGTGTCTGTGCCCTGGGCAGTGAGTGCTGTGCTCTGGGCACTGAGTGTCTGTGCTCTGAGCAGTGTCTGTGCTCTGGGCAGTGTCTGTGCCTTGGGCAGTGTCTGTGCCCTGGGCAGTGAGTGCTGTGCTCTGGGCACTGAGTGTCTGTGCTCTGAGCAGTGTCTGTGCTCTGGGCAGTGTCTGTGCCTTGGGCAGTGTCTGTGCCCTGGGCAGTGAGTGCTGTGCTCTGGGCACTGAGTGTCTGTGCTCTGGGCAGTGTCTGTGCCCTGGGCACTGAGTGTCTGTGCTCTGCACCCCACAGGCCCCAGCACCCGCTCCCTGCACTCCCTGTGCTGGCACGTGGCCGGGCTGGCCCCCCTCAGCAGCAGCAGGCAGAAGTTCCACGCCTTCATCCTCGGCCTTCTGAAGTGAGTGCTGATGGCCCCACCAGCCCCACTGCCACAGCAGGTTGGAGCTGTCCCAGGGGCTCTAATTTGGGTTCTCTTTCTCTTGTTTAGCATTAAACAGCTGGAGCTGTGGATATCTCACCTGCAGAAGAGCCCAGGTAAGGACACGGTGCCCAGGAGCTCCCTCCCTGAGCCCTCTCAACCTGCCAGGCTGAAAATGCTGCTCTGGGCTTGGGATCCATCCAGTTTCCATAGTGGATCATTTTCCATGGTGCATCTTCAGCACAGAGGGTGCTCTGACTGACATGGACAGCCTGGCTGGCCTTGGTGGGGATGTGACAAGGACAGGGGGCATCCTGCGCCTGCCTCACCTGTCCCTGTCCCCACAGGTGTGATCTCCGTGCTTTACTCACCCACGGCCTTCTTTGCCCTGAGCCAAGGCCCTCTCCCCCACCTTGCTGACGAACTCCTGCTGCTCATCCAGCCCCTCTCGGTGCTGACTTTCCACCTGGACTTGCTCTTTGAGCACCACCACCTCTCCGTGGACGTCCGGCCCTTGTCCCGCCGGCTGCAGTCCCCACTGTCCCCCGTCCCTGTGCGGGGGTCTCTGGGGGGCCAGGGCGGTGCTGCTGGGCACAGCCTGGAGGATGAGACGCCCCCCGATGCTCTGGGCAGGGTGGGGGGCACAGGGGGCCGGTCCCAAGCGACCATGGGTGGGTTGGTTCCTGCCCCACCAGTGGGAGCTGCCCTGCAGCAAACGCTGCAGCACGTGCTGCGCTGGGGGGACCAGCTCAGCCGCACCTTGCTGGGCTCCGACACCCCCCAGCAGAGCCACGGGCCTCAGGAGGGCACTGGGGGCACTGGGGCTGGCCTCAGTGGCTGGTGGGGCCAGCTGAGCCAGAGCTCCAGGATTTACACTCTTCCCAGCAAGGAAAAGTCCCCCTCGGTCTGGTGGACGAAGCTGCGGGCGGGGGAGCCCAGCCCGGGCCAGGCTGGGCAATCCCAAATTTCCCTGAGTGAGCCCAGAGCCACAGAGCTGCAGCTCCTCCAGACCAAAGCTGGCCCTGAACGCTCTGGCCCAAAGCCCAGCAGCAGCACTGACACCTCAGGGACCTCTTCCCCTGAAGATCTCTTCTTGCCCGCTGGAACCGGAGCGTTCTCCAAGCTGGATGATGCCACTGCTGGAAAGAACCTCCTGGCTGCTCCCCCGGAGCCTCCCCGACCCCCCCCAGCAGAGCCACGGGCCTCAGGAGGGCACTGGGGGCACTGGGGCTGGCCTCAGTGGCTGGTGGGGCCAGCTGAGCCAGAGCTCCAGGATTTACACTCTTCCCAGCAAGGAAAAGTCCCCCTCGGTCTGGTGGACGAAGCTGCGGGCGGGGGAGCCCAGCCCGGGCCAGGCTGGGCAATCCCAAATTTCCCTGAGTGAGCCCAGAGCCACAGAGCTGCAGCTCCTCCAGACCAAAGCTGGCCCTGAACGCTCTGGCCCAAAGCCCAGCAGCAGCACTGACACCTCAGGGACCTCTTCCCCTGAAGATCTCTTCTTGCCCGCTGGAACCGGAGCGTTCTCCAAGCTGGATGATGCCACTGCTGGAAAGAACCTCCTGGCTGCTCCCCCGGAGCCTCCTGCCAGCAGGAACCAGGCAGCACCTTCTGGCCCAGAGACGGCTGATCCTCCCACTGCTGACAAGGGCAGCTGGCTGGGCTGGCTCTTTGGAGCCACCAACCCCTCATCCAGGAGCTTCCCCTCCAGCCCTGACGCCGCCTCGGCCAGGTGCAGGTAAGGCCCAGCTTGGGCAGGCACAGAGGGAAGGGTTTGTGTGTGCTGAGGAGGGGTTTCTGTGTGCTCAGGTGGGCTGAGGAGGGGTTTCTGTGTGCTCAGGTGGGCTGAGGAGGGGTTTCTGTGTGCCCAGGTGTGCTGAGGAGGGGTTTCTGTGTGCTCAGGTGGGCTGAGGAGGGGTTTCTGTGGTGGCCTCCTGGGGATCTTGTAGCGTTTCCCCTGGGATCAGTGCATGTCCCAAGTGCTGCTGCCACCGCCTTGGAGCAGCAGGAGCTCCTGGGGAGGCTCAGTGCTGCTTGATGGCTCCCAGCTGAGCAGATCAGCAGCAGGAAGAGCTCCCAGGTGAGCTGGTGGCTCCCTGTGCTCTGGCAGGGGCTCTGGGGGAACCTGAGCCTCTGCCCACCTGGGGTCAGCTGTTTTTCCCTGATGTTTTGGGGACAGTTCTTTCAATTTTCTTGTGTGCTTTGTGGATTCGTGGCAGCTTGTGTGGGGCAGGTGTGTGGCAGCTGTAGGAACAGCTCTGTCCGAGTGGGCAGGGTGGGTTTGTGGCCATCCCCAGTGGTGTTTGGCTGCTTCTTTCTTCCCCGTCCTCGCTGACCCCACTGTCCCCACACCCTCTGTGCCATGATGTCCCCACCCTTGGGGGACATTGGTGGCACAGGGGGTGACATTGGTAGCACAGGAGGTGACATTGGTGGTGCAGGGGTGACATTTGTGACACAGGGGTGACACTGGTGGCACAGGGGGTGATGTGTGGTGCAGGGGGTGACATTGGTGGCCCAGGGGTGACATTTTTGGTGCAGGGCAGTCCGGGCACTGTGTGACCACACGGGCACGGCCGACGGGCACCTGAGCTTCCACAAAGGGGACATCCTGGAGCTTCTCTCCACCGTGGATGAAGACTGGATCCGCTGCTGCCATGGCAACAGCACCGGCCTCGTTCCTGTTGGTTACACATCCCTGATCTTGTGAGGAGGAGGAGGAGGAGGAGGAAGGGACCCGAGGAAGCAGCTGAGCTCTCCGGAGCGGGTGCCAGCTCTGGATGTCTCCTGTCACCTCCAGAGCTTCACCACCTCCGGGGCTGGCGGGGCCCCCGGGGCG
>NW_005054582.1:277594-280877 GCF_000277835.1 Geospiza fortis
AGGGCAGGGACGGCTCCTCTCCCTGCCCCGTGTCGCCTCCGTCCGTCCGTCCGTCTGTCCCGCCACCGCTGCCACCTCCGTGTGCCCCACAGGGCCCAGGCCGGTCCCCCCAGCACTCTGTAAATAATTATAACCACTGGAATGAGCTCGTTCCACCGGGAAAAAAGCTGGAAATAAAGGTTGTGACTCACGTGTCCACGTGTGGCAGTGGGGCTGGGCTGGGCTGGGATGAGGAGGTGCTGGGGCTGTGTTGCTGCTCAGCATCCCAGCTGCCAGCCAGGCAGAGCAGGGAGGCCTCACACCCCAGCAGAAGGTGCCCTGAAGATGCCCAGGCTCCTCCACAGCGTGGGAGAGGCGGCTGCAGCCTCCCAGAGCCGGGAATATCCCTGGAAAAGCTGCTGGGGACCAGCCGTGGGAGCTGCACAGCAACTGGGAACAGCCCAGGTCGCTGGGTTGGTTATTTATGTAACTTCAACTGATCTTTTCATAGCCCAGAGGATGGCAGTAGGGGCTGGACGGCTCCAAGTTCTTCATGGTTCTGTCATTGCTTGTGATTTCGTGCCAGAATTTGCATTTCCTGCTGGGCTCCCCAGTGAAAGAAAGGTGTGGCCATAGCGGGGACAGTTCTGGGCCTCTGCTCCCTCCCATGGCCACGTTTCACCCTCCCGAGTTCCCCTTTCCCCGTGTCAGCCGCGGGTAAGGCTGCTCTCCTTTCACTCTGCTCTCATTTCCACTTCTCTCGCTGGGATTTTTCTCCTCAGCCGAGTGACGTTCTATCCTAATTGCAATGTTCCTCGGCTCGCCTTAAGGAGGCTTGATTGATTTCCACAGCTGCTTCTGGGCTTTTTGAACGAGGTCATGCCAGGAGGGGAGGAAGCCAGGTGCTGCTTCCATTTGTTTATTTTCTTTTTAAATAAACAGCCCTCCGAGCCTTGGCCTGGGGCCTTGGGTTCAAAAGGGGCATAGAGGTCAAGTGTGGCATTTTCATGATCACAGATTGGGAAAGGGAAAAACAAAAATCAGGTTCCACACAAGGGGTGTGAAGGAGAAGCTGTTTTGTTCCTGAGGGAGCCTGCAGGTGAGAGATCTCTCTGCACTCACCTGGGCAGGTGAGTGCCCTGCCACGCCCTGGGGGTGACAGTCCCCAACCTGTGCAGGACACGGGGGCTCATTGGGTTTATCCCCTGGCAATGGGCACCAAATCTGTGGATTCAATGGCTCCTGCCCCAATTTGCCTCACAGGCAGCCGGGGTCACAGCCCCTGTGACCCCTCACAGTGACCGTGCTGTCCCCACGCCTCCTGCAGAGCCACTGGGGTCACACCGAACCCTCTGAGACCTCTGGCAGCTGGGGTTCCATCCCAGGGGGTGTCCCTGGGTTGGTTCCCATCCCAGGATCCCATCCCCAGGTGGGTGTTCCTGAGTTCCCATCTCAGGTGGATGTTCCTGGGTTCCCATCCCCAGGTGGGTGTTCCCAGGTCCCCAGGGTGTGTTCAGGAGCCAGGACAGCCCAATCCCCACCTTGACCCCAGCCCAGAGCTCTCAGTGCCACCTCCAGGTGTTCCTCGGACACCTCCAGGGACGGGCACTCCAACCCTCCCTGGGCAGTGCCAATCCCTGAGCCCCCTTTCCATGGGGAAATTCCTCTGATGTCCAACCTGAGCCTGCCCTGGCCCAGCCTGAGGCCGTTCCTCTCCTCCTGTCCCTGTCCCCCTGGCTGTCCCCTCCTGTCAGGAGCTGTGCAGAGCCACAAGGGCCCCCCCGAGCCTCCTTTGCTCCAGGCTGAGCCCCTTTCCCAGCTCACTCAGCCCCTCCTGGGGCTCCAGACCTTTCCTCAGCTCCGTTTTCTTCTCTGGATCTCAAAATGTTCTTCCAGCCCCACCTGGAAATGTGCTGCAGCTCTCCTGGGCTTATTTCTCCTGGCCCAGTGGCCAGGCTGGGACTGGTCCAGGCCAGGTGCCATTGCCCACCTGGGCACACCTGGGCACACCTGGGCCCGTGTCCAGCTGCTGTCCCAGCACCCCCAGGGCCTTTCCAGGTTTCCAGCCCCTTTTCCCCAAGCCTGGAGTGTTCTGTGGGGTTGCTGTGACCCAAGGGCAGCACCCAGCACTTGCTGAGCCTCACGCCATGGATCTCACGGATCCAGCCTGCCCAGATGGATCCTGTCCATCCATCCACCTCCTCCTGTCCTCCTGTCCATCCACCCTCCCACCCAGCTCAGCAAAGAAGAAAACCCCCCGAGCCAACCTTAGGAAAAGATTTTCCATTTAATACTAGACTTCTCAGGATTGAGATGCAGGCTTTTTATGCAATTACATCCAATGTTAAAATTGGTAATACATAATTTACAAAGATTAACATCAAAACAATGATCTATTTAGATATGCTTTGTAAAAAGGAAATATATTAGCAGCATTTATTTTCAGCAATCACACAGCCTACACCCATGCAGACTAAGGTTCAGCTCTATTTGCAGTAACGTAGTGCTTCCTGGCTCCGGCGGCGATCCTGGGGACACACGGGTCTGCTCAGTATTATAAAATAACCAAAAAATAAAAAAAGTCATTAATTTCTACACCAGTAAGAAAAAACAATTCTTTGCACTTACCTAACATTTGATTGTCTAAAAAACATTTTGTTTAGTCTTTCAACAAAAGAAAGATAAAATGACAGAGCTAGTGTCTCGCTTCTGTACGCACTTTATTTTTTTTTTTTTTTTAAAAACTTTTTAGTGTTTAACACCATTTGAGACAATGATTTCTGTTTGAAACTAAATGAGACAACTCGAGGGTTTGGACATGCGATATTCCTACTACACGCACGAGTATTTTATACTCAGGGTTCCTGGTACTGTACAGTGCTTCTCTACAGTAAGAAAATATTCCAAACTATTTTCTTATTTCTTTTTCTTTTTTAATAAAATATTTTTTTTTTCTCAAAGGGTTTTTTTCCTTTCTTTTTTTTTTTTGTGGTTTTTTTTTTTGTTTGTTTGTTTTGTTTTGTTTTCTCTTTTTAAATCAACACATAAAAGTTAATGGAATGAGTCATGTTCCACTAAGAGTAAAATAATTATAATAATAACAAGAATGTACATTAGGACGAGCTTGGTCCATAAAAAGGAACATGTAACTACGGTATTGCTTTACATCCACGCAGCAGATATATACAACTTGGCACATTAAAAACTGGATTTCTTATAAGAACACCTAAAACAGGACTGGATATGCATGTGTACGTCTGAGACAGGAAAGCAAAGCCACCGTCCGGGGGGGTCGGGGCTGGCG